>NC_090819.1:141272103-141574944 GCF_000390325.3 Nicotiana tomentosiformis
ATTCGAGATAGGAAGACTGAATTTAAGAAAACCAAGGAGTGTACATTATCCTCAACAACAATCAGAATATAAGCTTGCAAAGGTGGGCCTAACGATATAAGTATAAAGGAGAATGCAATAAAAAGACTACCTTTCCTGATGCCTTCTCAAATGCAGCTACCATTTCCAAGACCGAAGTTCCTTTTCCAGTTCCCAAGTTGTACACTTCACAGCCTAAAAGGATCAATCAAAATCAGCATAGCCCAACAACTCTGAATCAAGCCAATGCTAAAAAAATTAAACTACCATGATAAAAACTCTTGACGTATCTTCCATAATATCACGTATGGCAGATTTGTGTGGCTGCCTTGTTAATGACACGGGATCATAAAGCAGAAAGAAGCATGCATTATTTAGAAAATAAACTTTGTGATTGGAAGAACATGAATCCGAAATTATACTTTTCAAGCATATGGTATTCTGCAATTACATCTCAGGTAGTTCCTAAGCAAACTAGCACCTGACAAGAAATTTAAACACGAATAGAAAAAGAAACCAAGTATAAAAAAATAGCAAATACACACCTATGGAAGGATCGGATAGCTTCTGTAAGGCAGCTATGTGTCCATCTGCTAAATCCACAACATGAATATAATCACGGACCTGAAAAGACATCACGATATAATCATTCTCCGAGGAAAAGCTCATACATGAACTGTATTGCAAATCACAATTTTATAATCAATTAATTTAAAAAGTGTTTGAAAAAATGTTGACATCTTAAATCATAATTTTGTCATATAAAATAGGACGAAGGAATAAAACTGGAACTTAAAACATTTCTAACACAAGTAAAGATTTGCTATTGAAAATACAGTCATACCCCTGTACCATCCTTTGTTGCATAATCAGTTCCATAAACTGTCAGCGCTGGTCTTCTGCCTACAGCAACTTGTTGAACAAATGGCATAAGGTTGTTGGGAATTCCACGCGGATCTTCACCAATGTGGCCACTTGAATGAGCACCAACAGGATTAAAGTACCGCAGTAATATGATTTTCCATTCAGAGTCGGAGGATCGTACATCACGGCATATTTCTTCAATGAAGAGCTGACAATTGAGTCTTGTTAGATTATGAACAGACAGGAACAGAAACAGAAATAGAATTCTTTCATACATGGGAAAGGAACTACAGCTTTCCCCTGTCAAAACCATGAAAAAAGAGGGGATATACATTTTTTGACAAATAATAGGAGGATATACAAGACTTGGCCTTTTATCAGCAAGCTAGATAGAAAAGCAGCAAAATGAGGCTACATTTCAGTGTTGGACTTCAACAAGTTGAGCGCTAAAATTGCGAGATCAAACAATTGAAAGTACCTTTGTCCGTCCATAAGGATTTGCAGCACTTAGCGGGAATTCCTCAGTACAAGGAACCTCCTTTGGCCAACCATAAACTGTAGCTGACGATGAAAACACAAGCTGCAGATATGGAGAAGTAAACCAGTTAAGACAATGACTTGCAAGAAAAGAAGATGTATCTTAAAAGTTCACTGAAGTGTGAGGAATTACCCTCTTGCATCCATGCGCTGCCATGACTTCCAGGAGAGTAATTGTTCCTATAAGGTTGTTGTTAAAATACATCAAAGGTTTCAGGACACTTTCACCTACTGCTTTTAGTCCAGCAAAATGGATAACAGCATCAAATCTGCATCGAATACGTAATTGAAGGCAAACCAATGTATCAAAAGGTAATATATTTGAGCAAAAGAGTCAATATGTTGATGTAGACATTAAACACCTCCATAGCTTTGTTTCATGTGAAACAGTACATAATTCATGCAAAAACACTGATCAAATTGAGACTCAACACACCAAATAAACTATCGCACGTACAATGTAACTATGTAGTAATCAATATTGAGGAAGTTTGAAATAAAAATCCAGTTTTATAAGAACCACTGAGGCAGATATTTTTTCTTTTTGTGAGGGGTGATAGAACTTACTTGTTAGACCGGAAAATCTCCTCAATTGCAGGCTTATCACGTAGATCCACCTGCAGTATAAGACAAAACAACCATAGAATTCAGTCACCAACTTTTAAAAAAAATAGAAACAAAAAATCAGCTTAATCCTTGTAAAGTAAAGGTACTGTTATACAGGAAAACTATAATGAATTAGAGGCAATAACGGTAAAGGTGTTCAAAAAAGAAAATTTTACTGTGGACTACACAATTATTACCACCAAGCAGAAAACACCAAACTAAACAGACTACTGAGAATAATTTGCACCCAAATTTCTGGATTGTTAACAGTTTTTCTACATATGAAAAGAAAAAACAGTTTGACAGTTTGTTAAATGGAGAAAGAAGCACATGATACACCAGAAATAATTATTCTACCTTACAATTCAAAAAGAAACAAGAACACAGGGATTGACCCACATACAAAACTTTTTACTGATTAAACCAATTTCAGAATCTAATAAAAATCCAATCTTTACATTAAAAAACAAAACCCAAAGCTCAAATTTATACAAATCCGCCCTTTTCCACAAACCCCAGAATAATTCTCCTTATGTTCATGGCATAAAATTCAAAGAGAAAAAAAGAACAAAGAGATTGACCACCTAGCAACAGTATACTGACTCAAACAATTCAAGAACCCCATAAAAATCCAAACTTTACATTAAAATAAGAACCCAAAACTCAAATTCATACAATTCCACCTTAACCATAATAATTCTGAACACACACACACAGAGACCCATGAAAAGGAAAAACAGAAAAATTCAAGAACCCCATAAAAATACAAAATTTACATTAAAATAAGAACCTAAAACTCAAATTCATACAATTCCACCTTATCCTTAATAATTCTGAAAACACACACAGAGACCCATGAAAAGGAAAAACAAAGACCTTGTGAAAGGAGAGGTTAGGGCCACATTGAGAAGCAAGTTCCTGAACCCTTTTGATAGCAATTTCAGAAGAATTATCCAAATTATCAATCACCACAGTTTTGTAGCCACCAAGCAGTAATTGCAACACAGTGTGACTCCCAATATACCCTGCTCCCCCTGTCACCAATATACTCTTTGACATGATGGTATATCCCAATTAAAAAAAAAAACTAACTCCAACAATAAAAGAAGAAGAAGATTTGGGTTTTGGTAAAAAGAAGATATAAAAATCCAATCTTAAGTTATTGACAAGACTCAGACTTGAAAGACTCCTGGTCTCCAAGCCTTTTATAGGTGAAATTATGGCAAAATAACAAATAAAAAAAAAGAATTACTTTTAAACTGTTTACTTAAGTTGGGTCAAAAGAATTTTCAAGGGAGACGCTAAGAGAGGAAAAGAGGAAGAAGAAGATGAAGAAGAAAAGGGACACGTGTAGTGTAGGTCTAAAGTCTAATGGTGGCTTGAGAAAAAAGTGTTTATATGGGGGATTGTGTCTAGACTTAGCAGGACTCTCTAGATTCTTGATTCTTATTTGCTCCAGAATATATTCTTCTACTACTGTTAACTCATGATTAACCCAAGTTCCAAAAATAATATAATTATTTTAACTATTTTTTTCTAATATTTTATTCCACTTGTGTCAGTTTCTATGTATGGTGACTAATTTTAAATCCGAATAAAAAGAAGAATTATGGTAAATAAATTATTTATTTAAAGTAATCTAGTTATCTGAATACTATTTTGAATACATGTCATTGACCTTAACCGGTTGAAATTGGTAAATAGTTGATTGATTAAAACTATTTTCTAATATTTAGTTTCACTTATATTAATTTATAACGCTTAATTATTTTTACATTTTAACCATGAAAATATGTAATCGAATGAATGGGATCCATCTTTTCTTAATCGGGATCTCAGGTTCGAGCCATTTTGGTTAAGCTATGAGTCCTGAGAGTGACCAAATTGTATTAGTAGAATCAATGCTAGATAACTAAATGTGTAGCCCAAAGAAAACTAGCTTTCAAATGAATAAAAAGAAATATTAACTTTAATTCTGAAATTAACGAGGTAAGTAATTGGTTGATTTAAATATTATGTAATATTTGTCTTTATTGTCTTTAATTCTGAAAATAACGAGGTAATAGTCACCTAGATTCGTGAAAATATATTTTTTATTTCTTCTTGTCCAGTCCCAGGATCTTTATTTTCTGTTAGCAGTTCTTTTGGATCATATTTTATACAAAAAAATACAACATTGGAAGTTGTGGCGAAGGTAAAAAAAAATTATTATGTGGTATGTTGATTTTCGAGGGGTATGTTTCCTTGTGTTCTTGCTTCTAGATTTCTCATTTTGACATTCTTGTTTTTAAAAATATATAATATATTTATATATTTGACATTGTCTTTTTCTATTTGTTTTGGTTGAGTCATCAAGTCATTTAATGTTTTGTTTTTATGCAAATCTTATCAACAAAACCTGTAATCCGTTGAAATTAACGTTTTTTCTATTTTTGCAAATCTTATCAACAAAACCTGTAATCTGCCGAAAGTAGCAACAATGCATTTTATTATTATTCTTTAACAAACTTTCCTTACGTATGATATTATTTTGGCAGAATGGTTTTAATGCAAGTATATGACCTTTTTTGGCGTTTTGAAATTCAATGCAATTGTTAACAATCATATGACACTATAAAAACAAAAATGACGATACATATTGGTACTGAAATTCATAAATACTTCATAGTTATCCTTAGTATAACAAAATAGTATTATCAATTATTCTCAATAATTTATTAGTTGGAGTCGAATATATCGTTAAGAGAACTGATAATAATCGAATTAAATTTTTTATGTTTATGTTAACTTACCATACCTTCATCTTTTATTCTTTTTGGGACTAACTATACTTTATGTAACTATAGACGGAATATCCTTAATATCTAAATGGTGTTAAATTTTCACATTTGTGGGCAAAGTAACATAAATAATATTGATGACATTGTACAATCTTTTGTCAAGAGAATTTAGGCATATTCCAAAGAATTATTTGTAAAAATTGGAGTCATATATCATGTTAGCATAATTTGTTACTGAAATGCGTTTATTGTTGTATTTGTTTTTCCAATAAACGCATGACTTATAAAAGTTGGAGTCACACTAAAACGCTAGCATATTAGTTACCAAAATGCGTTTACTGTTATTTGTTTTGGGGGGGCTAAAAACACATAAATTACAGAATTTTTTATGTTAACATTTGGTATTAAACTTCCAAAAGATAATAGAAATTCTCATAATCAGAATCCATATTGAAGCTTAATTTCAACTACAAGGATTATGGGGAAATGATAAGTACTCCGTCATCTTTAATTAGAGGTCTGGGGTAAGTACCCTTAATATGGGACTTCTAAGTCAAATTTGAATTTTATCATACTCTAGTGTAGGCAGTAAATACTGAACGGAAAACAAAAAACTTTCCGTGAAATTTTTTGGAATTGTTACACAAATAGCCGGTCAGATTCAATATTTTCTTTTTCTAGCTGGTATACATATATTGATTATAGACAATTACACATATATTATATATGAATTATACATATATTATATATCTACCGACTATTTATAGTTTACAAGATTAGATTGACAGCTATTTTGGTTAATTTTTTCTTTCTAGGTTTGCCAATGGGGATGGTGCAGATAAATAGTATGTTCAAAATTTAGCTGTACACATTGTGGTCCAGTTTGTTAAGCAATTTGAGGGTACCACACCTTTTACATGAATAACAACCAAAGAATGTTAAAAGTAACTTTATCTTTTTTGCCACATTAGCTTTATTCCAAAACAGAGTAAAAGTATGGTTTATCACATTCCAATGGGATCTTTAAAATTCTCCCTTCTATTTTAAAATACCAAAAGAATTTACTAATAGTAAAAGGCCAAAAGATTGTCTTGATGTACCCTACACAAAAAGGGGCAAATTAAAGGGTTCCTCCTAGATTAAAGGAATGTTTTTTTGAGCCCTAATTTTTTTTTTATCTTTGATTAAATCCCCAAAATTTAATTTTTCTAGTGACATACTATCTACTTAATATGTTCTACTTTATGTGTAATAACTTCCCTATTAGTGCGTTATAAAAAGAACAATATATTTAAAAATAATTTAATATTAAACTTATTTCAATCTTAGTATACTTTTATAGACACCAAATCTCACGATATATACAACAACAATAACAACAAAAACTCAGTGTAATCTTATAAGTGAGTTTGGGGAGAGTAGTGTGTATGCAGACCTTACAGCGGTCGATCCAGGATTTAAGCTTTATGGGTTTAATATTCAAGATTTTTGGCATTGAACCTATTATATTTTTAAAGTTATGGGTTCATATATATTATTTATTGCAATTTTAGTAATTTTTACTCATAAATTTATGATCCGCATCGAAAATACTGGGTTCAGTTGAACCCGATAACTTTAAGCTCCATCCGCCCCTGATACCTTATCTCTACCTTGTAAAGATATAGAGACAAAAAATCTCATGATATATATAAGATCATAAGTTTCCAAAAAAAATATTTAAAAAAAAACCCCTCATATTTTGTACCAAGTCAAATATCGCTACATAAACTGAGAATGGACGAGTAATTAAGTATTCTTTTGAAGAGAATTTAGTTGAACAACTAGGATAAAAGTCATGAATTATGATTCATGAACCACCTTTACTGCATTTCCAAGTGTCAACTCATAAGTGATCGTATGACTTTAGTCTATTTTAGTCTTAATTAGGAAAGACTTATATTAAATTTCCTTCCAAGAAATTTACCTTTTTGGTAGTTGTCAACTGTCATATTGTCACCTTCCTTTAATTATGGCTAACGTGTTGTAACTGAAAAAAACAGTTGATTTCTTGAGGATAATGAGGTATCATCCTCCCTTTTTGACTGTCACATTAATTTAGTAATATCAGCCACGTGAAATCCACCCACCCTCTTGGAAAAGAATATAAGTAATATAATTAGTTCAAGAAAAGGCAACTTTCTTTTGGTTTGAAGGAATTAGAAAGGTCTGAGTCAAACCTGTAAATGGCGCAACAATATACGTTGTGTATTTTTTGTTACGATCATTTAGTATTCGAAATCCTCTAATTTAATTAACGAGTCTAATTCATATTCACATTACGTAGAGCTTATTATAAAAAAAATATTTTTTATTAAATTAAAGTTTTAATTCGAGATCTCTAATCATCCTTTCATTCATTCTTCATATCTAGAAACTATTTTATTTGGAAGATATTTCGGAAAAAAAAAAAAAAAAACACTCGCACTCCATCTTTGTATCAACTAAATTAAAGATGTAAGACATGTGTTCTATATATATTTTTTACTTAATCCCATGGTTAGATAATGAATATTTTTACTTTTATTTATAGCTCTCATGATTATAAATTGATTTATTCGTGGTAAATACAAATGTATATATTTCGTGATCTTTTCTCTCATATATCTCACTTTTTGAAAAAGTTTGAATATAGCGATGTTTACCTAACTTCATAACTATAATAACTACTAGTTAGAAGGCGACCGGCCTAGCTTCCTAATTGGACCACGAATTTTACATGTAATTAGAAGGACAAAGAAAGATTAAAAGATGAATGTGGATTAGGAGCTAACTTCTAAGGATTAAATATTTAAAAAAATAAATAGTTCTTACAATGAAGATTTATTTAAGAGAGCAATTTTGGTGATTCATTACCTTTGAGAATGAAGGAAAAAATAGATTTATATTTTAATAGGGAAACTTGGTTGATATTACTACCATTTGAAGAGTTGAACAATTGTTTTAACTATGATTTATTTAAATTAGAGTGTGTAAAGTATGTAAAGTGTTTTAACTCTTTATGTAATTTCTAAATATGTAAAGTGCACCAAAATTATCAATGAATATATTGATATTTAAGATTTACACAAAATTAGATATATTGATTTTCGTATTTAATAATTCTCCAGTATATTCGTAGGAAAAGAGAAGGAAAGAAAATATGATAATTGATAACCTAAGATTTATAGCAGGAACAGTCTGTTTCTTTTTATTTTCTTATTCAAAACTCAATAATGTCGAAGTGAAGTAACTTTTGTCTACTTTTCTTTCTTCCATATATATTCCTTTTTTATTCATTACGTAGTCAATGCTAAACATCACATTAAGACTTGAACAGTCAGCATACGAGAATCTTTGGTTCGGTTCGATCAATTATTTATATTTCTTTTTTATTCATTACGTAGTCAATGCTAAACATCACATTAAGACTTGAACAGTCAGCATACGAGAATCTTTGGTTCGGTTCGATCAATTATTTTATAAAATTTGTACCATATCAATTTTTTGGTTATTCTATAATGTATAACAAAAATTAAACTTTTAGAAACCATACCAATCAATGTCGGTTTCTCTTCGATAATGGTACAGTTCGGTTAATTTTCTGTATTTTTTTAAATGTCATTAGTAGAAGCAGAATGCAACAACATACGCACTTTTATAGGACTTAGCAAAACTCTCTAAACATTTTTACTATTTAAAGGCTGATGAATTAAGAAAATATGAAAGATGGTCAGAGTATAGATCCATCAACTATTCTAAAACAGAAAGAAACTAAGCAAAGAAAATATAAATCACACGAATGGAAAGATATTAAGTAAGTTGGGACTAAAGAATAAAGTCTACAAAAGATTAAATATTCGAAAATATAAATTTACGAAAGAAAAAATATTCAATACATTGTAGTTTGCTACTCATAATCGCTAGAATACCTTGTGTCATGCTAGTGAATATGTTGAAGATAATTTAGTTTCAATAGTAGCATAATATGTTTGGGAATAAGGATTTTGAGTTTAATTAATTGTTGGCTCGTAATCGTTTTCATAATTTCAAGGCCCAAGAAAAATGTTAATGCTTTATTATTATTAAAGTTAATATATAAATATATATTTTTCATGTAAATTTATTAGGTACGGTCCGATATTCTTTCGGTTTATTTTCATAAAATAAAAAACTTACCCTAATTATCGGTACGATTATATAAAAACCTACGGTTTTATTAAAAAAAACTTAAAATTTGGTTCGGTATAGTACAGTTCGATCGATTTAGTCAATTTTTAAATATCCATTTACCCCCTACTTGCATCCCACAAATTCATTTATCAGTTCTGTTGACATAAACAACATAAGTGTATCTTTACAAAAAATGCCAAAAGAATGGTAAAATGACTGAGTTTAACTTCTTTACATTATATATTATTAGATCATCTAAAAGGTAAATAAATGTGACTATTCCTAACAAGTGAAATTAATACTCTATAAACAAGAATAATATGTAATAAAGGGTACACCTGCAAAGCTTAATTTTTACAGATTGGCAGTGGTAATAAAATTCTTCAGAAAAATGGTAATAAAAATTCTTTTATTTATCTCAAAAAAAATAAAAAAAATGAGGCCATGTGGTGCTACAAAAAATTGGAAAAAGATTTAAAAAAATGGAGGTGCGGGGAATCGAACCCCGTGCCTCTCGCATGCGAAGCGAGCGCTCTACCATATGAGCTACACCCCCTTACTATTGAGTAATTGAAATCAATTTATATCAACGTGTTTCCGAGAACCCTACATAATTAAGTCACTAAATAAGTATTATCATTGTTTTAGTTTATCATCTTGTATTCGGAACCCATTAGCCAAGTAATCATGATCGAGCCTATTAGGGAAGCACTCTCTGCCTTTTTTCGATCCCTAAGACTCGAATCCAAAATATTTATTTAATAGCGGATGGATTCTATCAATCCCGTCACATATATTGATGGTACTAACTAATTATATTCTTAGTTTTGTTTTACTATATCACATGGTTATTCATTGTTCTAGTATTACTTCAATCTTCCGTGTTTTATATTTTTAAGTTCCAAATAGTAGAGTGACAAAAAAGTTAGACGGATCAAGTACCAGTGGCGGAATCAGAATTTTCGTTAAGGGGTGTCAAAATATATAAAAATAAACATACTAGAAAATTAAAGGGAGTCAATACATAGTATATTTACATATAATTTATTTTTTTACCTAGCTACACAGTGTATTTTTCCCGCAAAGGGGTGTCATTTGACACCCCTTCGTATAAGGTGGCTCCGCCACTGTCAAGTACAATCAAACTTCTTTATAACAATTATCTTTTATAATAACATTCACTATAACAACCAAATTTTCTTTGGAATTATTTTTTCATATTATGTTATATTATATATTCTCTATAATAGTATTTTATTAAATATAGCAGCCAAAAAATATCGAAACAAACACGATTGTAATAGAGAGTTTTGACTGTAATATTTTTATTCTTTTTTCCTAAAAGAGACGTATAGGCCACCCCGTTTTCAGTTGTCTTAAAACCGTCTATGCCTTTGAAACGTAAAAACATTTTGGTTTTCCTTTTCTTTTCCCACCTTATCAATATATACTTGGTAAAAATTTACCCACACTCATTATTTATACCAAACTAATGAAAAGATATTTGCACATAAAATTTTATCACGTAACCATTTTTGATTAATGCATGTTCTTGCTTTTCTCATCTTCTACCATCATCTCATTAAATTGGTTAGAGTCCTCGGAATGAAAAAATTCATGGTTGTTAGGTTTCCCCTTAAAAAAAGAACGTCCAAATACCAAATGGTTAAACAACAAGAATAAAGATGCGTCATAGGAATTAGGACTACCTTTTCTACTTAGAAATTGCTATTACCGTCTAGTTGTATATCAAATTCAGTCGTTTAGAACTCGTTGATCTTTTCTCATCTTCTACCATCATCCGAATTAATATTGTACCTCAAAACCGAAATGGGACTTATTTTTATTTTTACCAAGCAGGTAAGCACCCTCATACCACTTCTAATCGAATCGAAAAGCACTTCACAACTATCCTACATTCAAAAAAAAAAAATCAGGCCGGTGCACTAATCTCACGCTATGCGCGAGGCAGGCTAAGTAAAATAATATACTGGTGCTATTGATTATAGAATCTTATGAATCAAGCACGTCACACTTTCTATATCTCCTCCGTCTACAAGGTAAACAACTTTTGAACCAGTTCCTCACAGGTGCTTTTGTGGCTCTTCACTCCAGCCCTGAAGTAGTCTGTGAGCCCATTTTAACGTGGTTTCTCGATAGTCCAAAACTAGTGATCTAGGCTTCTCCAGCAAAGAATCGACGCTTGCCGAGTAGATTACAATTTGTGGCACCATATCCTACCTATCCCGAAGGGAAGTCTCCAAAGTGGGATTGTCTATTAACTCAGTCTCTGACGAAGAAGGTTCAGGCATGCTTCGACTTAGCCCTATGATCCGCTAATTCATCTCTTTTTCTGGTATTCCGCAAAGGAGGTGGATAGGGTCAGCGAAAGAAAGCAGGGAAGAGGACTAAGCTCTGTTCGAGAAGATCGGGTATTCAACTTCATTCATGCCGAGCGGCAAGAGGGGTAGCAGGAACTGGAACGGATTATTCGACCTGATCGATTTGTCTGCCTTCTACAGCTTAATCCGCAGGCGAAGGAGCAGCAAAAAGAGCTTTTGCGGCAGCAAGTCTCAAGGGAGACTAGCTCTACAGAGCCTTACTGCTTGGGATACTGTGCCATAAATGAGAATAGGTCCATATGATCGAATAGGGTCTCTGCCAACCAGTGAGGAGGGCTTTACGTTCATTCAACACTGCTACAACCTCCGCACGCATTCGTCGACCGGCAGAAGTGCTTTTTCAGTTTGTTATGGGTTCCAACCCATGGACTTGGTAGCACACGGTTCGGACGATGGTTATGTCCTGAACCCAGTCAGCAGCACATCTCCTATCTCATAGAGAAGTGGCTGAACAGCTGCGAGCCGCTAGTTTCCCGAGCAGCCTCACTCCTTAATCGGCGGGGAGGAGCATCTCAAAGTATGGGGCAAAGGATGTTGCGTTTTGACTTTGTCTCCCGGGATCCACCACAGGTTGGGTTTGAGAGCCGTGTGATGGGTGACGAAACCATTTCTCAAAATAAAAAGGAATCCTCTTCTTGAGGTTGTAACCTAGCCCAAAACCATGCTCATGGGAAAAAAGTATGGGGAAATTAAAAGAGACCTTGATGTCTTCGCCCTAAGCGCATGCCAGGAAACTCATTCCTCTCATGATTTCCATGACACGAATAGAATTTTACTTTCCGGAATCCTTGCTCTTAGCTTATATTCACATAGGCCACTCATAAGAATAAGACGTTCAACTCCCTAAAACACGTGTAACTGAGAGAGTCATCATATCAGTGCCTTGGGGAAATGCCTACCTTCAGGAGAAGATTACCGAATGAGTTTCAAACCTGTCCTCTTCGCTTCCCGCCGGACCACAACTATCTTGCATTCCGCCACGAGGAAATCCGGCCAATAAACGAATCCCCGTGGAAGTTATTTTTGACACCATCTCTCATGTAAACGTCAATGTGTCGTGTAGTGGTGGCAAAATGGGTCGGGTCAGATAATTATCTTTTTTTGCCTTTTTTGCATTACCCATTTTGACCCATCCATATTCGAACCGCCCCGCCCGCTTGCCACCCCTAGAGTCGTGTATGCCAAAATTGCTAGTATTATTATTAAAAACTATTGAGTATTTGGAAAAAAATCCCAACAAGTAATGGGAGATGGAGGACCTGTACAATAATCATTTTGCAAACTAGGTGCGAGTTAAATAGGAGTTGGAAGCGAGTGTCAATGATGCAAAAGGGTGCGACTTATAACATGCCACAATCCATAACGTAGTGTTAACGAGTTAGTTAAAGTAAAAGCAAAATGGATCAATAGTTCCAACTGATCTTCCCATTGGGAACAGGAAAAAAGATGTTCACGAAAAATGGGTCCAATATTTGAGTACAAATGATTATTGGAGTGATTCACGTAACAGTATGCTAGAGGTAATGTTGCTACCAGCCTAAGGAAAAATGGCATCCGATTTATTCTGATAAATTATGAGTATGCTACCCTTCATGCCGATCTAGTGGCAATTTAGATTAAGGTAGAATACGTTCGCTCAGTTGTCACCATATACCCACTTCTCTGAATTACTTGTGTAATTAACCAACTCTTCTGGTTTAAACCATAGGTTGATCTCATCCTTGGCAGTCTCGGGGCCATCGCTACCATGGATGATGTTCCTGTAAAGCAGCTTGTGTTAACATTATTATGAAATCATACGAGCAGAACGACTTTGGAATCAAGGGAAAAAATTTATTACCTTCCGACTACAACAGCTAAGTCACCTCTGATGGTTCCAGGTTCGGATTTTTGTGGATCTGTGGCTCCGATAAGCTTCCTTCCATATCTGATTACTCCTTCACCTTCCCAAACCTGAAGAAAAGTTGTATGGAGTTACTCATAAAGAAACAGTTTTGGCAAAAAAGTAAAATGACATTTGACTGTTAAAATTTCTCTAACCATTGCTAGGACAGGGCCAGAGCTAAGGAAATCACATAGGCCATTAAAGAATGGTCTCTCTGACAAGTCATGATAGTGCTTCTGCGCAAATTCCTTGGAAGGAATCACAACTTTGATTGCAACCAGCTTGAAACCCTTGCGCTCAAAGCGTGCTATGATTTCTGAAATCTAAAATGCAACAACAATTTATCTACCAATCAGAAAGAGAATATATTTTCCCATCACACAAGTGCTAGACGGTAGGATTGTGACTAGAGATGAAGAGAAGGAAAAGGCATCAAAATATGAAAATGGCAAGTACTTAAGCTGCCACTTCAATAGGGGAAGCACATTAATGTGAGGTTATATAAGTAAAGGAAGCAGCAATGAAAACCAGTTATCATACCAGGCCCCTCTGCACTCCATCTGGCTTGATGGCAATAAAGGTGCGCTCCATCTTAAAAGAAGGGAAAAACAGATCATGTATGTTATTAAAAAGAATGAATGTGATTAAAAAGAGAAGAATGATATAACACCTCAATCAAGAGGAAGGCTGAGTATAGGGTACCTGAGCAGCATGTGCTTCTTGCTCTTGGAGCATGTAAGCTAAACAATGAAGAGAGGGAAAAAGTGAAATTAGAATACAAGTTACTATTTTCCCGATAAGGAAACAAAGCAATTGCCGTGATCACTCGTAGAGGTGGCAATGGATCTTTGAAAACCGACTACACCAAACCGAACCGTACCGATTATTAGGTTTATTTTAATAAAATCGTAAGTTTTTATATAAACTTATAACCATACCGAATAATAGGGTAGGTTTTTAGTTTTATAAAAATAAACCAAAAAAATACATAACCGTACCGAATAAATTTATATATGAAAAATATATTTTATATTCATTAAGTTTTTTTTCCATGGGTCTTGGGATTATGGAAATGGCTACAAGTGACCAAATAATTAATATCCAAAGTCTCAACTTTCAAACCTATTCTACTACTCATCTTGAATAGCAAGCCACTAGGTATTCCAACGATCTTCAGTAGCAAGCCACAAGGTATTGAATATCTTTCCTTCTCGTATAATTTAGATTTCTTTTGTTGGTTACTAATCTTTCAATAAGCTCTATTCTTGAGTCCCAAACTTCGATTAGTATCTTTCCACTCACATGATTTATATTTTTCTTGTTTTTGCTTAATTTATTTTACGCTATCATTGAATAGTAGGATGAATCTCTATTCTGGACGTCTTTCATGTTCCTTTGATCATCACTTTTAAAATAGTAAAAATGTCTAGAGAGTTTTGCCAAAGTCCTATGCAAGTAAACATTATCGAATTCTAACTTCGACTAGCGACTCTTGCATGACATTTTAAAGAAAACACCGAAAAATTAATCGAACCGTACCGACATCGAAGAGAATCCGAGATGATTGGAACGATTTCGAAAAGTCTAATTTTGGTTGGAATAACCGAAAATTTGCTATGGTATAAATTTCATAAAATAACCGGCCGAACCGAAGCATTGACACTCCTAATCACTTGTAATATGATTCTATTCTTTCCTTTCCTTTTTCTTTTTAAACAAGTTCAAACATGATTTCACTCTTAAAACACTCTGTATATGCATGTGCTAAAGGATAGAGGAGAAGAGAATGTGAGTGAGTTTTTTTTTTTAGAAGATAAGTAGCTTGTGCATTGAAAAGGAGAGATGTGAGCGAACATTCTTATGACTCGAGAGGCATATATAACCAAAATGAGAAACAAAGGAGGACAAGTTATAGCTTTTGTACGGGAGAAATGGAACGAAATGCTCATATTATGAGCACAAGTACAGCAAACAATTTCACCCCATACCCCTGCACGAGCATTGACTATTTGTTATAGAAGAGGTTCCAGATGCCATAATGCCAATATTAAGCAAGAGACAAGACTCCTCTTCTTCTGATTTCCCACTTGCACCACATTAACTATAAGGAGAAAAAGAAAAGAACTTTACTCTGAGCCACATGAAGCAATTAACCATTATTCTTCTAAGTATAGGTGATGGTACTTAACCCTCACACTTTCATGGAATTTTACTTTCTTAATACGAAGACCTTTTCCCCTAGCCCCACCACTAAACCGAAAACAGAAATAAGGAAAACCGGTAATAGAACTGAGTATTTCTGGCTCCTCAAATAGGAGCAGACGAGGTTTTGACAAGACTCTTGTTGTAATTGTCCTAGCAAGGCGTACATAGGCACATAAATGGCAATAACTACTTCCTAGAAAAGGTACACTGGTACAGGAAAGAAGTTCACTCAAAAATCAAAATTTTGCCACAAGAGGCTTCACATATGGGCGGGCAACAAGTCCATGAGAAATAAGCTCGAGGAGCAACATTATAATACAAACCTGCTGCAGGAAGGGCAAGGACACCAGAAATCCAAGCTCTAGATGCATTTCCAGATTCCGTCCTGCCATATGAGGCTAGAGAAGGCACCACTCCTCTCAAAGAAACTGTGGCTGCTGCAGCTGCCGCTCGCCCCCCTGCAACAAAGATAGCTCAGAAATACATCTTTTATTCGGACTCTTCTAATTAGTATTCCCTTTTAATGGAAATCAGCCTTTTTTATATAAGCACATATATATAGTCTTTAAACATAAATGACACATAAGGGATCCATTCCCAACAAGTAATCAAACACATAGGAAAATGGATCATCTTCAATTAGCAAAGCTAGGTGACTTAAACAAGTTGCAAAAGAAACACTATCTTGATCACTAGAACAAGAAGACGTACAATACATTAGTCATACAAATCAGTGGGAGGTAAATCCATAATTTGAAGCCACAGGTACACCACTTAAAATATAAACAAATTTTAGCTTTTCTACTTAATTTTTTAAATACAAATATATAGTCCAAGTTTGAGGCAGATGCACATGTTGGATCCACAGTATACTAAAGATCAAAATTAATCCTCTTTTATACACGAATATAAATGTTGAAACAAGTAACAACCACAATCTATAACTAAAACATTTACAATATATATATACTAGAATATTTTCTAAACGCGAAACATATATACTACTCAAAAGTAAAATAGCTCCTTCTCCCATTACTAGTTTTGAAGCATTTTCTAAAATATTATTCACTAAATAGATTTTGATTCTTATGGTACTTTTACATAATTTCTGAGTATATATAAATTTTACATTAAAAGCTCAAAACTGCACATTTTTTTAAATAACCAGCTCAAAATCCATCAATTAAAAATGATTGCAATTACAAACATCAATACATCCTCAGATTATAAGTTACATAATTAGCAATGAAAATGAAGAAATGGAATGAAAAATTTACCAGAAAAAGCACGAGAACCCTGCTTGGAGGCAGAAATAAGAGACTTAGCAGCTCGGGAAGCAGATCTGCAAATCTGAGAATTCATCTCTTCGGCTTTTACGAGAAAAAAAGAGAGAGAGAGAGAAGCCAATTGACGTGAAGTGTGAGAGTGTGAGAAAATAGAGTTGAAGCAAATTTATGTGATAGTTCCCAATGTTGATATCTGAGAAGGTCATATCTGCACGCGCCTTTGGGAGCGTGAGAGCGAGGAGTATGGGATTCGGCTGGGTTTAAAACCCTAGCCCAATTTGTTGGGCTGAAATCAGAATGGTTTGATCATAAACCGAAATTATTAAAACGAATCTGATTCGTTAACTATGCTGTCGGTATAAGCATTGTGTGTACGACGTCGTATATTCTCTTAACTAAATCTGTATGTTTAAAATCGTCTTTTTTCCCCAACTAGAACTAAATCACGTTTTTACACATTGTTAATGAGAAATATGGAGGCCAAATAGGTGACAGTGCTTAACAAGTTAATTGAGTGATTAACAAATGATTCAATCAATGAGTGGTGTAACATGAGTTCAACATCCTTTTCTAGTATAATGAGCTTGTCGTTACTTAAGGTTGAGTATTCCGACAAAATGGTTTCAAAGAAAGTGAAATGGGAAATCATTATGCAGTTATTGTTGATTTGAAAAGTTGATGGAATGTGGTGATTCTTGACATCATTAGATTTTGTTTCTTAAAAAATTATTGTGTTCTTGTTTATCCCCGATTAATATTTATCACCGGACATCCCTTTATAATTATTAAAGAAAAGCAGTCATTGTGCCATTGCATTATTACGAGAACACAACTTACACTATTATTTTTTTTAAAGACATCTGCTATCCAAAACACATTGATCCTGACTAATTTGAATTCACGTCGAAAATTGAATAGGCCTTTAAGGTTAAACGCTTTCGAATAAGTTCTTTACTCCCGCAGTTCGAGCCAAGGCCTTTTGTTAAGAAACGTTCTCTAATAAGTCCTAGCAGGGAGAAATATTCTCGTGTCACCACCATTCAAAAAATAAAAACGCTACAAATGGTCTTTTTGTTTACAAAATCTTGATCTAGTTTGGGGATAAGATGAGAATTTCAGGAACTAAGAGAATTTATAATAAATCCAAAAGAGCCTGTTTTTCCGATACAAGACTTGTAGTAGTAGTAGATGACAACATTTAGTCTTATCATTTCAGAAGCCTTAGGCACATTATCGAAGCTTGGAAAATATGGTTTGTGCTTCGTACTTAAACGGTCGAGTTTTTGTCACTTTACTATTTAAACTATTCGGTATTCCCAAAATTCTCCTGAACTATATTACCCTTCATATTAAAACTTCCTCATTGCATTCTTAGAGGTGCGTCTAGTACACGCTCCTAATTGTCTAAAAAACGTGCCATGTAGCACTATACATGGCTATTTAACTCAGCCTAAAACCCGTCTAAACTATCACTTTTTCCTCAGTTACCTACTTAAACTATTTGGTGTCCCCAAAAGCCCCCTAAATTATATTCTCCTATATATTAAAACCTCATATCGTACTTTTAAAGGTACATCTGTCCAACTATATTAACTTATGGTTTGTACAAAAAAAATTATATAGTTTATTCATGATATATTACTCTTGAATGATTGATTAATTCTAGGAGTTTTGGCCAAAATAATATCTAATGTACGGTGTTAATTTTAGGTTTAATTGTGATTGTGCTTTATGCTACACTCCAATTGATAAGTCCTTATTTATATTCACTTTGTAGCACAGTTAAAATATAAATAAAGGCATATAATGTTATATTTCTTAAAAGTCATCTTGTATTGCATAAAAAAGATTACACAAAATAAAATTTCGCAAATAAAAAATCAATTGCTCAGCAATTATATTCTCTAATTCTAGATTACATAAAAAGGTTCAATAGATTAAACTTTATTCTTTACAAGGTGTTGAGTTTAATAAGATGATTTAAATTGGTATTCTTTTAACAATATGTGTAAGGCATGAAAGAAAACTAAAACAAGAATAAATAATTTCAGAGGAAACAAGAGAGAGAAATTTTTTCAGAGGAAACCCATACGAAGAAATGAAGAAAAAAGGTTAAAAATGAAGAAGGTGAAAAAAACAAGGAAGAATGGTGAAAAATGAGGAAGAAAGATGGATATAATTGAAATAAGGAGAATATTTATTAAAATAAATAAATTTGAAAGAGGGATGTTTGGTGGGTCATTTTGATGGCTTTTTTCAGCTACCACGCGCTCCAAAGCGAGTATCTACGCATGTTATGTCAGTTCAGCGACGAAGGGGTTTTAATACAAGCAGCAATATAGTTCATGGGGGTTTTGGGGATACCGAATAGTTTAAGTGGGTTTTAGGGTATTAACTCGTATATTTGCTGAAAAGGGATCACAAAATCAATGCATATGAGACGGAGAAAAACTTGCACGAAAAGGGTGTATTATCGGCTATGAGATGGAATACCTTATTCGCTTTGACATTCCATTAACAATCTGAAAGACATTGCTTT
Organism: Nicotiana tomentosiformis; assembly: GCF_000390325.3. Classification (NCBI taxonomy): domain Eukaryota; kingdom Viridiplantae; phylum Streptophyta; class Magnoliopsida; order Solanales; family Solanaceae; genus Nicotiana; species Nicotiana tomentosiformis. The sequence goes on from NC_090819.1 coordinate 141,291,417, forward strand.
GTTTCCAGGACATCATTAATGGATGATAACAATCCTTAAACTGGAAACATTTTATTCAAATGGTAACTTGAACGGGCAGTTAGATAGGCTATGTACAGAATAATGGTGAAAACTAACAATTGGCAATCGACTTCCAAGTAAATGATAATGCCTTTGCTTCCATTTTTGACCTATTTACAGGTTCTTACAGAATACTGATAGAAGAACTTGTCAAGTCTTAGTTAACTCATCAGGTGCTGTGCTATTAGATTGCAGCTCAGACTCAATTCTGTAATGTCGCCAACCAGGAATCAACCTGCAAAAGGAAGCATTCAGGTAGATGATAAAAGGAGTATGAATCTATAAATCAGATTTTGGTTGTTAGTATACTACAACAACAACAACCCAGTATAATCCACTAGTGAGGTCTGGGGAGGGTAGTGTGTACACAGACCTTACCCCTACCCTGGGGTAGAGAGGCTGTTTCCGATAGACCCTCGGCTCCCTCCCTCCAAGAACTCCCCACCTTGCTCTTGGGGTGACTCGAACTCACAACCTCTTGGTTGTTAGTATACTGTATTTGTAAAATAATTCTGGAGAAGAAAAACAACGTATAAACAGAAATGTAGAAGAAGTAGAAATTAATCCGAGCTCACTGAATTTAGTGTTTCCTTAAGGAACTTAATCCACTCCTAGTACCCGAGGTTATGAATTATGTCCTCTCAGGATAGAACGGATTACACATTGGTGTAGCGGTACTTCAAACCCAAGTGTTTCAACGAACACAAATGGCGGCAGCAATCACACTTACGTTGTTTGTTTTGTAAGAAAATAATACAGAAAAGAAGAGGAAATTTCAGAATTTTCGTAAGGAAAATCTGAGGGAATGGCCTTCTATATTATAGTCAGCAGGTTAGGTTTAAATGATCACGTAAAACGGCTATTACGTAAATGACTATTTACGCAAAAATGAAACGGGAAAATAGTATCGGAGGGAAACTTTAAATTCCGTTACAGAAACAGTCGATTTGGATTAAAGATTACTCCCTCCGGTCCACAATAAGTGACCAATTTACTTTTTCATTTTGGTTCAAAATAAATGTCCATTTATGTAATCAAGAAAAAATTCAATTTGTTTTTACTCTTTTGCCCTTATGTGCATATCCCTAAAAAGTTTTTTTACTCCTCACATTAATATTTAATTAAGGGTAGTTTAGTCATACTATGTATTTTTTTGTATAGAATTTAGTATTTTCTTAATGGGCGTGCCTAAAGCAAACTGGTCACTTATTGTGGACCGGAGGGAGTAGTATTTAACAAATAAATTTGATCCGAAGCCGAGCGACGATGACGACAGCGCGATGCTTGCCTTCTTCTCAACTCTTTAAGAGCTAGAAGAGTAATCATATACTCAATAAATGAGCTTTCTTCCTCCAATATGTGACAATGTTCCCTTGTAAAGGAGGGAAAATTAAAATTTCATTTTTACCTCTATTTCCCATTCACCTTATTTTAAGCTCTAAAAAGCTTATAACCCAACATTGGTAAATACATGTATTAGTTACTGTTAGAAGTACTCGGTCCATTTGTTTATAATGATCTGGACTTGAAAATATCTAATCGTCCAGGGAAGACTAATTTGAAAAGACAAGATTCCAATAAAGCATTTTTATGTTCGGATATCAAGGCAATACATTTAGTCTTTAGTACTACCAACAGGCACTTCGAAATCCATCATATCATGCATAGAAATAATGGAAAAGATCAATATATGCAGAGAGGCGCATATGAATTTGCATGTACACGCATGGTCTATAATCAACAGATAGTAGAACGAACAAAGACTGGGTACTCACAGTAAATGATCCAGATACAACCATTACCTGTATTTTAGAAACACTAGAACATTCATATCGCAACCCATGACGAGTTGAGATATAAAAGCAATACCGAGTTTCACCGTCTTCTCGTGTCAGACAAGGCAGGGCTCCAACTTCAACAACATCTGATAGGAGGGTCGAATCTTGAGGGCTCAGATCTGCATCATGTTTACTCAAATTTATTCACGAAATAACCTCTTTGTAGTGTTAAAAGATAACAGAACACTCTTCATGGTGTTACTAGATATCAGAATATCCAAGTACATAAAGAGATTATGGCAGTTTTTAAATCAAGAGAAGATAGCGAGCCGCAAGAGGCTCATGAGGAATTAAGAGATATGAAACTACAAAGTCAGCTAATCCCAGTATAACTAAACGGTGAGCCATATCAAATATAGATGGCAATTTCAACATCAAGATGCTTTGACGGCATGATTAATTAAGCATATGCAAGCTATAATGTCAGTCAATCCCAATATAACTTAACAGTGAGCAATACCAAATAGAGATCGACAATTTTTACTCTTACCACAGGTACTTTTCCTCCTCCACCTACATGAACAGGGGAATTGGAGGATGAACTTTTGGAATTTTTTCAACCATATAGACTGCGGGCGGGGGAGGATATCATATAAGGTACACCATTCTCTACCCACACCGAATAAATATTTCCTCCATGTTTTGGATAGCTGAAACTTTTCAACTAAGTTTAACGCGCACATCAAACTATATGAGCAAATTTTAGGTGAGTACTTACGGGGAGGTACAGAGGAGAAGAAGAAGACAACACTAATATCTTGGGATAAGATCTGTGTGCCTAAAAAGTTTGGAGGACTTAATATTAAGAGCTGTCGACAATGGAATATTGCATCTGTTGGCAAGCTTATATGGCAACTATCAGAGAAGCAGGACTCCTTATGGGTGAAGTGGGTACATGGTGTGTATATGAAGCATGACAATAATATTTGGACACATAGGCCCCCTCTGGATTGCAGCTGGTATTGGAAGAAGATAAACTCTCTGAAGGATGACATGATCACTTGGTACTTAAATGGCAAATATTCTATTACAGGAAGCTACATTGCTCTCAAAGGTAATCTTACAAAATGGCCTACTGCTGACCTGGTGTGGACTGCTATTGCTCAACCAAAGCATCGGTTCATTCTATGGTTAGCTGTACAGAACAGACTCTTGACGAAAGATAGGCTTCGACAACTGAGTATTCAAGTGGATAACAGTGAATGCTGCCTATGTAGTACACACACAGCAGAAACTCCCTCGCATCTATTTGCAGAATGTGCATGGACCAGTGCACTTGAGCATCCAACTTCAAGCAGGAGAGGTGAAGAGGGTAATGGAAAGAATCAGAAGTAAGCATTGGAAGCAAGCAACTAAGGAAACAGTAGCGGCTATATGGAGTGCTATCATTTACCATACATGGAGGGCAAAGAACTGGGCAATTTTCAAGAAACAAAGTGTAAATATTGAGCTAGTTGTAGTAAAGATTCAGAAGGAAACTGTACATAGATTAGAACTTCTAATCCAGACTAGAAGAAACTATAGGAACAATAGACTGATACAAAAAATCATGTGTAACTAGAAAGTCTTTTCTGAGGCCTAATTCTCCACATTAATCTTCCTAGAAGGTCGATGTGTGGTTAGGTGCTCTTTAGGTGTATTGTGAACTCATGATTGTTGGTATGGTAATATTCACAGTTATTACCAAGATTTTTTTTTTTTTAGGTGAGTCCATTATACTACAATGAATACCATTACTCAGTATAAGCTGATAAGAAATCATTTAAGATTTCCCGGAAATTAGTTGAAAGATTCTGCCTCTTATGGAAACTCAAAATTGGGAGAAGAGAGAAAACACATAGCGTCATGCTACATCATCAAAAGTTTTGAATAATGTACTACCACTAATGTAGGGCAATACCAGAAAATGCATGACACTTGAAACTGAATGTTTCAGTGAAATTACCAGTGGATGATGAATACAAGAAAATACACGATCCCTGAAGGACAAGAAATCTAGGAAGCCAGTCATCAACTTCAGTGTCATCATCAATTGGAAGAGGTTCTCCTGGTAAAGCCGCCCATCTCTGTCGAACAAAAGCAAGAAAAAGATTGTCACAAAGTTAATCTTGAAAATCCAAGAGATATCGAGAAAAGGACAGATGTTTGTGTTCAGTACCGTTCTCACAAATAAATAACCCGACAAGCGAGCTGACTGCAGTATTTCATCAATATGTTCTAATCTGTGAATAGAAAGATATACGTAGATATATCAGAACTGACATAAGAGTACTGCTTAGACAAATCCATGAGTTCTCAATAAAATATACTGGAAGTTGTTCCAAAGCATGCCATCATATTGATAACTCATGTCTTCTCTCATTATCTAGAAAGCCAGTTATGCCATGTAATAATATTAATTCGATTTTCCTATCGACAATACTCACTTCCCAATATGTTTTTTCTTGTTTGAAAAGCATGGACCGGAAGTGCGTTAGTTCATTGAAGACTGAAGAGAACTCTCACAGCAATATCTAGCAGGATGTTCACTTTTCCTGCTATTTTCCCCTTTTATTTATTTCTTTTTATAATGGCAATGTCCCCACTAGCTAGCATGCACCTCGACTAATCCACCGAGGACCAACTGCCTCCCACGAGCCATGTACTAGGTAGCTCTGCCGTCAAGGCTTAGGCAGGTGGAAAGAATTCATCTAATTAGCCTCTGTCAGGATTCCACCCTTGTTCTCAGTGGTAGATGAGAAGAATTTCCCGCTTTCTTCCATTTCAAGGGAAAAAAAGGAATTTCCTGCTTTCTGTTTTCCTCTTTTATCCACTCAACTATCCCGGATGGTTCTATTTTAGCCAGATGTGGAGAAAGCACTTAGAATGCATCCTCTTACCGAAGGATTTTCATAATCGAAGACTGAAGCAAGTCACACATGGAGAGTTCAGGTGTATAGCACAGTTTTATTACACGTCATGTCATAGTTCCACCTTAGCACATTCATAGAATGTGCAAAAAGACTGTTCAAAGGCCAAGTCAGCTAAGGAAAATAAATAAATAAAACTTGGCGAAGCTTCTATGCTTTTGCTCGTAAACCTCTGATTTTACACTGCAGCCAATGTTGGTTATATTTATATCTATGGATGTGTTCATACTTCACATTACACTGATAATCTACCTGACTACCTCCAAAGAGATGAAGGAATAGGTCCTCCTATTCCATTATGCAAGAGGTTTGACAGTAACTTACTCCATGATTAAAACTTCCCACATTACAAAGCATCATAATGAGAAATTAACAAAACTATATGACCTAGAAATATGTGAGCAAATTAACCAGCAAAATGCCTGGGAACCCTTCTCCTTGCCACAGGTAATAAATCAAAGCACAATCACATCAAAGAGCCAACCACACCAAACACAAATGTGTTTAAAGAAAATAAAAGAGGTGCACGAGGCATAATATGAGAGCACAGTGAAAGCATCAACTTACTGCGCTTTTAAATGAGCTTCTCTTTCTTCCAAAGCAGCAATTTCTGACCGAAGAGATTCTACTTCTACAGCAGTTAAAACTACCTGCAGGTCATGATAAACACAATGTTCCTTCACTACACATTGATAATGCACGAACTTGCTAACGACTAACTAGGCAATACTAAGTTAGATGGTTAGATGATAACCAAGTAAAAGTTAGAACCTTTTTCTGACCATCTGTACCAGATATCCAAGGTAGCCTCCTGGGACTAAACAAGTTCAACATTGATGCAGAATTTTTCAATTTTCTTCAAGTCCACGATCTATTAATGGATCTATTCAAATAAGGGGAATAGTGAAGAGCAAAAGGTTGAGATTAATTTCAGGAAGATGACACTTTTTTCACTTTAATAATGTTTAATTTATACCTCACAGAAAAAAATACCTCCCAATCTCTAGACAACTCTGGGCTCTGAATAGAGTTATCACCAAATGTTGAAGCTTGAAAATGATATCTAAGAAATTCTACTGCTCCAGGACCATCACCGTGAAGTATATATTTGCCAACAAACCCACCAGTCGTGACTGGATAAAGTGCAACCAGAATTACCGCCAAATCAGCATTTCCAACTTATAAACTGCATAATGGAAAATAGCATTTTCATGACAATCAATATTTGTAGAAGTTTCACAAGTGTTGTTATTGCTGTACTACAATGAGAATAGAGACTCAGCAAATAAATTAGAAGGCAAGGCAGGGTTTCCGTCTCTTGTGGCATAAGGTTTTGCTTCTTGATTCTGATAATCGATTCAAACGTTTTTAACCATTGACATAGAAGTGCCTTACAAACAACGTAGCATTCCCTGCCATGGCCGAAATGCAATAGTAGCTGTCAAGCATCTGTATATAGCAGTATCCCGTACACATTGGCTAGCTCAAAAGCATTATAACGGTCCTGAAATGGAAACCAACTATTGCGCTTGCGGATTAACTTTTTAAACTGTACCTTGATGAGGTGATGGAAGCGGAAGAAGTTTATAAATAGCAATCACTTCCAATTGCAGAAGGAAGTAATACCACTTTGCAACTCGGCATATAATAGGAAAAACAAGACCAATAAGCAGATCTACACACCAGATTCCCATAGAAATCAGGAGGCATTACAAGGAAAAGCTATTGCCAAAGAATTTGACTTACCAGCTAGAGTTTCAACATTTTCCTTTCTCTAGTCTTTCTTCCATTACCAGTTTCAAGCTCCTTTTACACTGCATATTGGTTTAAATTTATGTCGATTATCCATGTCAGCTATATACTCTATCCCTCACACAGCCCAGGATTCAATATACGGCCAACTTTGAGCTATATACCACTTCTTATAGAAGGTCACCTTTGAGCTTTACCTCAAACTCTGTATGTCATAACTAAAATGTCTAGAGTACAATCAGTGAATCATAAAACTACTCGAAAAGTAACCTAAAGCTGGTATCAGTAAGACAGTAACCAATTATGAATTAAACATGGTCGAGCATAATCCCCAACGCGATCAATCGATCAATTAACTACCAATCGATCCCAACTAATTGGGGTCGGCTATACAAGTTAAATTCAGCTAAAAAGAGGGGAAAATAAGTCTATTTCTGAAAGGGAAGCAACGTTAAAAAACAAATTAAAGCAAAATAGAAACAAATTGCTTTTAAGAACCTAATAAAGAGAGCAAATAATTTCTGGGATCACAGGCACTAGAAATAAAGCTCAAGCTTTTACATTAGATAACCTAATTAAAGCAGGAAAAAAAAAAGCTTCAAAATTCACAAGTTTCACCTTACTTCTGCTATGAAGATAAAGATTATTATACTAAAAACAACTGAAAAAACTTAATTAAATTCAACAAACTATCCTAGTGATCAAAGAAAAAGGAAGAAATTGAAACCTGTATTGGTATAGAAAATTGACTTGGCGAAGACGAAGCTGTGCTGCGAGGGGAACGAGGAGAAAACTTTCTGCGATGGTTTTACGAAATCGTTTAACATATGGGGTAACACACACGGAAGTTATCATCTTGTTTGGTCTCCGTTATCTACGATTCAATCCGTCTCAAAAACATTTTAGTATTAGTATAAATATTTTAATTTGATTAATTTTTTAAAATAAAGTAAAAAAAGTAAAATAAGTGCACAAGTGATTACGTATTCAGGTAGGGTCCACCAAGACATATGACCTATAGCCTATAGGTGGAAACAAATAGTTATGTTAATTGTTTTTAAAAGATTTTAATAGGAAAAGTATCATGAGTTATCATTTTTTAAATCAAAATGTTTAAACGATGTTATGCTAGGTGGCCGCTTAAAGGAGTGATACGTGGAGTCAAAGGCGGAGGATAGTTAGGACCGAAGGCAACTGTTCCGTTTGTAACCGAAAAGAATGATGTTCGTAAAGATGCAATAAATACCTTTCGTCCAATAGCATTTAATGAAGGATATTCCACAATATTTAGTACATTGTCCGTTATACAGAATTTGTCATTTATACTCACCGTCACACCTTCTTCGATGGCCCTCATAATTGACATTAAAGAAGGGCATGATCCTAGGACCTTATCCCCTATGTGCAGCTATAAATAGTGAGCTATGTTACCATTATAAATGATACGAATTTTCTGGCAAACTATCACGACCCAAATTCTAACCTGTCGTGATGGCGCCTATCTCGAAACTAGGCAAGCCGAAAATCTCAGTAAACCACAATTTATTTTAAGTTTGAAAATATAATATTTAAATAAAATCCACAAATCCTACAAATACCGATACAACCACTCCCAAAACCTAGTGTCATTGAGTACATGAGCATCTAATAAGATTACAAATCTGGAAAATACGGTTCATAATAGTCTCAGATCAAATAGAGGAAACAAGGAGATAGGGAAGGAGAGGCAAGGTCTGCGAAACACGGCAGCTACCTCAGCATCTCCGTAAAATCAGCTGTGCGAAAGAATCAATACCCGTTATGCCCGGGAACACCTGGATCTGCACACGAAGTGCAGGGTATAGTATGAGTACAACCAACTCACCAAGTAATAATAATAAAGAAAGAACTGAAGATAGTGACGAGCTACACAGTTATAGTTCACTTTCAGTAATTCCAACAAAGAATAGACATGCTTTCAAATCCGGAAGTTTAAGTCAAATCAATTTTATACAGTTCAAAACTTCAAATTCATGTAATCTGGATATAAATCCTTCAAATATTTCACAACAATGACAGATAGGAACCAAGTGCAACAACAAATGCAAAGCAAGTACAGCCTCTCAGACAATAATTACTCAACTCATCACAACAGCTCAACCACTCGGCCCTCAGCACTCACACTCAATGGGTACCCACGCTCACTAGGGGTGTACAGACTCCGGAGGGGCTCCTACAACCCAAGCGCTATAATCTACACAAACAACTCACGTGTTGCACGGACAACTCACGTGCCATAGTATAAATATCTGAATCCGCACGGACAACTCACGTGTTGCACGGACAGTTCACGTGCTATATAATACAAGGATCCGCACGGATAACTCACGTGCTATAATATAATATCTCACAATCAGGCCCTCAGCCTCACTCAGTCATAATTCTCTCCAGTCTCTCGGGCTCTCAATAATCAAGAAATCAGTCCAAACAACAATGATATGATTTATCAATAATGAACAATAGAGGCTGAGATAAAATAAACAAATAAATTGTGACTAAATACAAAACAACAATTACGCAGGTAGTTCAACATGTACACGACCTCTGTGGGTCCCAATAGTACCAACATTAGCCTAAAAATAGTTTATAACATTATTTGCAGTCAAATCTCTATAACACAGAGAGCGCATATAGCTAGCAACAAGATATACAACTTTACAGTTTCACGGAATGGACCAAGTCCCAATTTTTACGGTGCACGCCCACATGCATGTCACCAAGCATGTGTGTCATCTCCAGAATACTCACATAATCCAATAATCAGGGGTTTCATACCCTCAGGACCAGATTAAAAACTGTTACTTACCTCAAACCGTAAAATTCTTTATTCTACAATGGCTTTTCCTCGTGAATTGGCCTCTGAACGCCTCGAATCTAGCCACAAATAATTCAATTCAGTCAATAAAATTTATTGGAATTAATTCCATAAGAAAATGCTAATTTTCCATAAAAATCCGAAATTTAGCTCAAAAATCGTCTGTGGGGCCCACGTCTCGAAACCCGACAAAAGTGACAAACTATGAACGCTCATTCAACCACGAATCTAACCATATCAAAATTACTAAATTCCGATAATAATTCGGCCCTCAAATCCTCAAATTTATCCAAGAGGGTTTTCAAACTTTTCCAACTTAATTCACCAATTAAATAATAAAAATAAGGGAAAAGGCCCAAAAATAACCTTATGGTATTTGAAATTGATCAATTATAACCTCCGTTTCAAATTGAGCCTACTAATACCCCTACCGTTAAAGAACGAGCCTAATTCTATCCTTTTCCACTAACAGCTACAACTTAAAATATTTACTTTGTCCAAAAAAATCAGAAAATGACAAGTGTCTTAATCAACCCACCCCCAATATTATTTTACCAACCCCACCTTACTTATTTCACCCACCCCTCCTCACCTTTTTATCCCCCATTCACTTAATATCTTTTAACCTAAAAAGTCAGATATTTCATTGTTATTTCCCCCCATTTTCCTTCTCTTATTCAATCGGCTCTCCTTGGGTTTTCTGACTAGTGAAGTACGGTGGATCGAAGGAGAATTCCAACTGAAGTTCCGTCTGAAGAGTGATATAACACATCAAGGTAAGTTGTATTTTACTCTTTTATCTTGATTTAAAAAATTTCATGGGGTGTTTTAGGTTTGTTTAATACATATGTATAAAGGCCATGTACATTTGTTTGATAGGATTCACTATTTCAAGCTTTCTTCAATTCCAAATTAGATTAGGCTTCCACCATTATTTTCGGCCTCCTTACTTGGTTAATCCATTGGTCCATTGATAAGTATGTCTCATTGTTCTAGTTCATCATATGGGTCGAAGAAGAGGTGTCTTTGTGGTCTTATTGCCCACTGTTTTACGGCATATACTTCTGAAAATGCGGGTAGACACTTTTTTAAGTGGCCAAAACCCGAGAGGTAAGCATCATTTATGGCTAATAGCGTTCTTTGAATTCTCAAAAGCTTTACTTGTAGTGTTCTTAGGATTCTCATGAAATATTTTGGTTTATTTTTGTTGCATTATTTTTACAGAAGAAATCATGTGGTTATTGGGAGTGGCAGGATGATGAATTACCTCCAAGAGTTGTGATTTTGATTAGTAGTCTTAAAAGAAAATTGGAAACTGCTGAAATGCAAAGAGATATTTTGAAGAAGAAGATGGCCGATTATGATATTGTTGTTGGCGTTGAGGCTCAAGCTATAGCAAAATTGAACGAAAAAGTTGTTGAAAGAAATATTTTGAAGAAGAAGATTGTTGAGGTTGAGTGTGTTGCTGCTATTGATGCCGGAACTATTGCAACATTGAGCAAAACTGTAGCCCATCAATGAATGTTAATTTATGTCTTATGTGGATGCTTGATTGGATTCATTGCATTATGGTTGTTGTTATGAAGTATGAGTTTAGGATATAATTATAGTTAATCTGTATAATATATTAATTCGTGTAGTGTATTTTGTTGAATAGTTATAAGGATTGTAATGATATTGTTTTCCTTCTAATCTTTTAGAAAAATGCTTGAATGTTGATTTAATTTTCTTAAGTTGCTGGAATACACAAGTATGGAAAAACTATATTTCCAGTAAAATTCATTCACATGTTGCTAGGCTATTGAATTTGTTGAAGACCTTATTCACATATAATATCACAACACAATATGAATGACCTTTTGTTTTCTTCATTCTGTTAAATCTAACATTTTGGTCATGGAGATAAGTGACCAAGAAAAAGGGAAAAGCAAAAATGTCGAGAGAACATAACAAATAAAAATGCCATAATCCCACACAACACAAACAAGATACTAAGGGGAGATTGTACATCCATTGTGACATATTAAATTTAACCAGAATAACTGTCATAACCATTATAATTGGTTAACCACAAATACCAAGTTTCAAAGCTACCTAAAACCTACGGGTGGTTAACCCCCCAAAAGTACAAGTTGCAACCATATGAAATCACAAAAAACACAAGTTTTAGCTACTTAAATTCATAAAAAGCACAAGTTTCAGCCACATTTCAATTACAAAAATCACAAGATCTTCAAAAACCATCCATCATGACTACATTATGCAAGTGCTCCCTTCCCTTTGCTTCCCATACTTTTGATTATTTTCTTTCGTCCTTCTTCTTGTAGTTGGCTTAATGTCATTGCCTCTTTTCCCTTCCATGTGCACTTGATTGGCGAATAAGGCAGGTTAGTTGGATTTGAAGCACCAGTGTGATCTCCTCTAAACTCGATCTTCCTTGTATTAGCTCTTGCCATTGGTGCAACATGATTTGTCTTCCTTGGCTCTAGCCATGTTTGTGTCTCAGACACAACCATTGGCCGCAAGAGGGGGTCTTCTTCATTCTCAACTTCTGGACCGTATGCAAATGACTGTTGCATTCCAGTTTGAGTGTCAGACAAGGATGCAAATGATTGTTGTGTTCCAGCATCCAAATGGTCTTCATAAGGAACACTTTGGTTATCATTACCAACTAAGCTTTGACTTTGAGTTTGACTGCAACCTTTCCCTTTCCTCTGTTGTGATGCCTTTCCAGTGAAGTTGTCCTGTCAAATTTGAATAAGACAAATATTAATCAAATACTTAAACACAAAGTTTATCCTAAACTCTATATAAATGATTTACCTTGTAACATCTTCTTGCATTGTGGTTAAGTTCACCACATTTGTTGCATGTGACTGGAAGACCCTTTCTAGAAGCACTCCACTTTCCCTTTCTCTTTCTTGCCTCATCTAGCTCCCTGTTTCTCTTTACCTTGGGCCTTCCAACCAATTTCACAATTTTTGGTGGTTCCATATGTTGTGAATGATCCATTTTCTAGAATTTTTGCCCTCTCACAGGAAGCAACTTGTGCCTATATGTTCTTAAGTAAGCTTCTCTGCTGTAAAACCAATTAATTTCCGTCAGGGGTTCCACTTTCTTGTGTGTCAATGCTTTGATAGCACGAGGGCATGGAATTCCACTCAACTCCCATAGCCTACATGTGCATCTTTTGGGATCAAGGTTGACAGTATGTGTATCTTCACCCTCTGCTATCTCATAACCATAATCACCATTAAATATAACTACACAACCTTGTGCAACTACCCTATAGTCATTGTATAGCCTCAAACACTGTGGACTGAAATGACCATTCCAGCTCCTCAACTTTTCTTCATTGTTAGCCAACATTTCCATTACCTTGACTCTGATTTCCTCTAGCATTTTGATAATTGGACGTATCTTGCCTCTAGGATCCATGAGTTGAAAGACTCGGTGAAATTGTTGTCTACCATCACGTTCTTGCATTGAGTGTCAAAATATGCTCTGCACCAAGCTTTTGGAGGATATTTGACCAAGTCCCTTGCACTATCTTCATCAAGCTCTCCCAAGCTTACCAACTGATCCTTAAATTCCTCTTCATAGGTGCTCCAGGCACACCACCACATCAGTTTCTTCATTTCACCACTTCTCCAACTTTTACACCAATTGGCTTCAATGTGCCTCACATAGAATTTTTTATTTGCTTCAGGCAGTACAACACTAACAGCATCAAGCAAGCCCTACCATAAATCAGAAGAGAAAAAAATACAACTAGTTAATACAAAATAAATAATCATAAAACATAGACATAAATTCTAGAAAGGCTAACCTTTTGCATGTCTGATATGAATGTCACTCCAGCACCATCTTTCAAGTCCAAAGACATTTTTAAGAGCTCCAAAAACCAGCTCCAAGTTGTGCTAGTTTCTTTGTCCACCACTGCCCAAGCAATTGGATAGAACTGGTTCATACAATCTTGCCCTATGGCAACCAACAACTGACCTTTACATTTTCCCTTTAGAAAAGTACCATCCAAGCCTATTAGTGGCCTTAAGCCATCTTTCCATCCATGCTTCATAGCTTGGAAGCATATGTACATCCTCAAAAACCTTCTCTTTCCTTCAGCCAAAGCATCCTTTGATATGTTAATGACTACATCACTACCAGGATTACTATGCTTAATCTCCTGTCCATATGCCTCAAGCTTATTGTAGTCATCAAGAAAACTGCCCTCTAGCTTCTCAAGAGCTAATCTTTTTGCCCTTTTTAGAGTGGACTTAGTGACATTCAAACTTAAATCAGTATCCAGTTCTCCCCTCATATCCTTTACCTTATACTTTGGATTATTTTGTACCTTGTTCTTAAAATATTGAGCTAAAGTCTTTGCACTAGCTCTTTTATTTTTGAAGGTTTGGATTCAAGGTTTTGATTTTGTACCCAGCAGTCCTACCATCCTGGGATATGAGACATACAAATGGGCAACCTGTATCACACTTATATCTACTTCTTGTTGAGTCACGTTTAACAACCCATAACCCTTTCTTGTTAGCTAAAGCATAGAAATTGATAAATTGTCTAGCTTCTTTCATGTCCTTAAATGTCATCCCAAGCTCCAACTCCTTGAAGTTTTCTAACCTATCAGACACTACTCTCTTCCTTTGCTTGTTAATACTCTCAAGTTCTTCATAATCATAGCCATTACAATCAGATTCAGAAAAATCATAGGAACCAAGGCTATGTTCACAATCACTGGCCACTTCAACATCTACACCATAAGTTTCAGTGTGGTATGTAATGTCTTGTGCATTGACTGTCAATTCAGACTCAGGAGAAATTACCCAATCACCCCCATAATTGAAAATAATAGCGACTTTATCAATCATCCTTCAACAGTGGGTCACATGTAAAAGAGGAGACCAAAAAAAACAGAGTCCAAATCAGTCATTTATGTATAACATGCATATCAAACAAATTCACATGGCCTTTATACATATGTATTAAACAAACCTAAAACCCCCCATGAATTTTTTTAAATCAAGATAAAAGTGTAAAATACAACTTACCTTGATGTATTATATCACTCTTCAGACGGAACTTCAGTTGGAATTCTCCTTCGATCCACCGTACTTCACTAGTCAGAAAACCCTAGGAGAGCCGATTGAACAAGAGAAGGAAAATGGGGGGAAATAACAATGAAATATCTTATTTTTAGGTTAAAAGATATTAAGTGAAAGGGGGCTAAAAAGGTGAGGAGGGGTGGGTGAAATAAGTAAGGTGGGGCTGGTAAAATAATATCGGGGGTGGGTTGATTAAGACACGTGTCATTTTCTGTTTTTTTTGGACAAAGTAAATATTTTAAGTTATAGCTGTTAGTGGAAAAGGGTAGAATTAGGCTCGTTCTTTAACGGTAGGGGTATTAGTAGGCTCAATTTGAAACGGAGGTTATAATTGATCCATTTCGAATACCACAAGGTCATTTTTGGATCTTTTCCCTAAAAACAACCATGGGTTCGGGTAATTTAACCAATATTGAGTTAAGAACACTTACCGCGTTATTTTTCTCTGAAAATCCCCCAAAAATCGCCTCAATACGAGCTTCAAATCATTAAAAATGTCTGAACTTAAACTTTCTCTCCAGACCTCTCTTCTTCGCGAATGTGGCTGGTCCCTCGCGTTCGTGAAGCACAACTCGGCTGCCCAGAATTTAACCCTTCGCGAACGCGTAGAACAAGGACCTAGGGGTCTCCAATTGCCTCCCTCCTCTTCACAAACGTGACACCACTCCCGCGTTCGCGATGCACACACAGACTATACCTTCGCGTTCGCGTCCTCCCCTTCGTGAATGCGAAGAAAAAAATCTCACCACCCGCGTTCGCGATGCACCCACAGACCATACCTTCACGTTCGCGTCCTCCCCTTCGCGAACGCGAAGAACAAAATATCACCACTCTTCGTGAACGTGAGGGGCCACTCGCGAACACGAAAGAGGAAATCAGAAAAATGCAGCAGCAGATATCAGCAATCTCACCAAGGCCAAAAATAATCCGTTAACCCCTCGGAACTCACCCGACCCCCCGGGGTCCCAAACAAACATACCATCAAATAATTTTTCGGACACGCTCCTAAGTTTAAAATCACCATACGGAGCTATTGGAATCATCAAAATTCAAATCCAGGGTCGTTTACACATAAGTCCACATCCGGTCACTTTTCTAACTTAAACTTTTTAATTATGAGGCTAAGTGTCTCATTTCACTCCGAATTCTTTTCGGACCCGAACCAACTAACCCGGTAAATCATAAAACAATTATAACGTATAAATTGAGCAGTAAATGGGAGAACATGGTTAAAATATTCAAAATGACCGGCCGGGTAGTTACACAAACTTATGCTATAATCAATTCAAAGCTTTATACAATTTTATCTTCTTATTCCTTGATTTCATTGATGTTGCGTATTTCTTCAGTTATTTTATTATTTCAGGATCGAATTAGTTTACTTCTCTAGAAATCACGTATAAATTCAACTGTATCGTTTTACGGGTAAACAACAGCTAGTAGAGTTTTTGGGTAATGTAACTAAAATTTTGAGTTATTAATCAATTGTACGTTTCATAAATACAGAACTTCTAATATATTATGTGTTTTTGTGTAATATTGACCTGAAAAGAGTTTAAACGAAATAATATGGCCCGTAAGTTGATGTTGTAGTATTATCTTACGAGAAATTTGTTAATACAATTAATATAATATTAGAGCACGATCTCTTAGGATTTACACATGTTTTTTCAAAACCTTTTAACTTAACGACAATTAGTTAAAATATACTCTCACCTAATCTCACACTTCAGCTAAATTAACATGATTTGATTCAAAAATCAACATCATGTGCAACGCCGTGACTTCTCCAATACGGTCTAATTACTTATAGTCTGAATTTTATTGTGTTTTTTAAGCACTTAAATATTTCCTTTCCAACAACCATCCGAGTTTTGTTGTTACTATGATTTTAAGTTACCACCAAAGGATGTGGTGCAATGGACGGACTGTTTTTTTTTTTTAACCAGATGTCTCAGGATCGATTCAGGGGTATGAAAAATCTTTGATAGGGAACGCTTCCGTCCGAATGGGCGCCGACATAATACGAATCCGAATATAGTCAGACTCTAATGCAGGTACAAGACACCAGGTGAGAAACAAAAAAAAACTATGATTTTAAGTTTGCAACTGAAGGTTGGGAGAAAAAGCTCACAATTTATGTTTCATTTTGCAGCTTTTGATGAAAAACATTTACTACACAGGCTGGGCCGGCTAATGTGGGCCTCTACTTTCAGCTGAGCCCAAATATAAATAGAACAAAAAGTAACATAGTATTTTATTGAAGAATTAACTTAAATAGCCACTTACCCAAACGCTTAAACTTAAAATAGGGGGATTTGCAGTCGTACCTTATATTTGTGCCACCTTTTAACATGTACCCTATTTTTAAAAATTATGATTTGGTAGCCAGCTGATAAAAAAATCTATAATAATATGACAATTACACCCCTAACAAAAGATATAAAACTTGCATCACGCATTAATCACGTGATCTGCAACCTCATTCGTGAAAAGGGATCTCCTCATCTACTCTTAGCGGCTTTATCAAAAAACCAAAAACTTGTCCAGATTCATCTTCAGAATCACACTTGCATGAAGTTGTTTCACCTTGAAGCTAAAAATTCATGCTAATGTAGCATGAAGTTGTTTCATACTGAAGCTAAAACTCCATGCTAATGCATGTTGAAATTATTTATCCTCCAGTATAGAGTTTTGGCTTTATTAAAAAACCATAAACTTATTCAGATTCATCTTCAGAATCACACTTGCATGAAGTTGTTTCATCTTGAAGCTAAAATTTCATGCTAATGTAGCATGAAGTTGACATTGAAGCTAAAACTTCATGCTAATGCATGTTGAAATTATTTATCCTCCAATCTAGAGTTTTGTCATGAGTTTTATCTGAAACTTCAGTCTAAACATGTTGAAGTTATTTAGTTAATTTTCTAACATTTCAATCTAAACATTCTGAAGTTATTTAGTTCATTTGCTAAAATTTCAGACAAAACACGCTTAAGTTTTTTAGTTCATTTGCTAAAACTCTAGACTAAATATGCTTAAGTTATTTAGTTCATTTGCTAAAACTTTAGACTAAACATGCTTAAATTTTTTAGTTCATTTGCTAAAATTTCAGACTAAACATGCTTAAGTTTATATCTTGCGGTATGTAATTTTCTAATGAGTTTTTGCTAATGTATGCTGAAGTTATTTAGTTCATTTGCTAAAATTCCATACCAAAACATGCTGAAATCTTGTCATGCAGTCTACAGTTTTATCATGAGTTTTATCCGAAACTTCAGTCTAAACAAACTGAATTTTTTTAGTTCATTTGGTAAAACTTCAGACTAAACATGCTTAAGTGTTTGTCTTGCAGTATGTAATTTTCTAGTTAATTTTTTTATAATGCATGCTGAAATTATTTAGTTCATTTGCTAAAATATCATACCAAAACATGCTAAAATTTTGCCCTGTAGTCTTCAGTTTTGTCAATAGTCTTTTATTAAAGAAGGACAAACTTGTCTTTTTAAAATATTTTAAACAAAAAATAGGTACGGATGCAAACGGAAAAATAAAACGGGTATAAGTTAAAAATAGGCGATCAAATAGGGAATTTGCAGCCGTAGCCTATATTTGTGTCACCTTTTAACATGTACCCTATTTTTAAAAATTATTGATTTAGTAGCCAGCTGACAAAAAATCCGTAATAATATGACAATTATACCCCTAACAAAAGATATAAAACCTGCATCACGCATTAATCGCGTGATCTGCAACCTCATTCCTGAAAAAGGATCTCCTCTCCTCTCAGCGGCTTTATCAAAAATACAGAAATTTGTCCAAATTCATCTTCAGAATCACACCTGCATGAAGTTGTTTCACCTTGAAGCTCAAACTTTATGCTAATGTAGCATGAAGTTGTTTCATGTTGAAGCTAAAATTTCATGCTAATGCATGTTGAACCTATTTATCTTGCAGTCTAGAGTTTTGACATGAGTTTTATCCGAAACTTCAGTCTAAATATGCTGAAGTTATTTAGTTCATTTGCTAAAATTTCAGTCTAAACATGCTAAAATTATTTAGTTCATTTGCTAAAACTTCAGTCTAAACACGCTAAAGTTATTTAGTTCATTTGCTAAAATTTCAAACTAAACATGCTTAAGTTATTTAGTTCATTTGCTAAAACTTCAGACTAAACATGCTTAAATTTTTTAGTTCATTTGCTAAAACTTCACACTCAACATGCTTAAATTTTTGTCCTTGAGTATGTAATTTTCTAATGAGTTTTTGCTAATGCATGTTGAAGTTATTTAGTTCATTTGCTAAAACTTCAGACTAAACATGCTGAAGTTATTTAGTTCATTTGCTAAAACTTCTAATTAAACATGCTTAAGTTTTTTTTGTTCATTTGCTAAAACTTCAGATTAAACATGCTTAAGTTTATATCTTGCGGTATGTAATTTTCTAATGAGTTTTTGCTAATGTATGCTGAAGTTATTTAGTTCATTTGCTAAAATTTCATACCAAAACATGATGAAGTTTTGTCATGTAGTCTATAATTTTGTCATGAGTTTTATCTGAAATTCCAGTCTAAACACGCTGAAGGTTTTTAGTTCATTTGCTAAAATTTCATACTAAACATGCTTAAGTATTTGTCTTGCAGTATGTAATTTTCTAATTATTTTTTTATAATGCATGCTGAAGTTATTTAGTTCATGCTAAAACATCATACCAAAACATGCTGAAGTTTACCCTGCACCCTATAGTTTTGTCAATAGTCTTTTAATAAAGAAGTGCAAAATCGTCTTTTTAAAACGTTTTTAACAAAAAAAATTGGTTCGAATGCTAACGGAAAAACAAAACAGATATAAGTTAAAAAGGGACGACCAAATAGGGCGCTCCATGCAATTTTTACCTTAAAATAGCCGACAGATGAATAATATATGTATAATCCATATATAATATATCTATAATCAGGCATAATTATCGTATAATCTTTGTATGCTGACTAGAAAAATTAAATAGTAAATTCAACCATCTATTTGTATAAAGATCCCTTTTCTTTAAAAAAAAAAAGTTGAACAAACTCAATCAGAGCGAAGGACAATCATGTTTGGTGTATTATAATCCTTTAAGATCGTAATCTTCTTTTTTTCCATTTTTAAGATCGTAAATCAAATAATAGAATTCCCAATGCGACCAAATAAGTTGAAATGACCATGAAAAAGGAGTACATTCTACAGAATAGGAGTGTCAAATGGGTCGTTGTACTGAGTTTAGGCAGGTCAAAATGGCTAAGTTAATAAGTGAGTTGATTGGAACAAAATGGTTAAACAATGAATCATAGACTAACCAACCCAAATCTTTATAAGTTTCAATTTCTAAATTTGTTTTCTTATAATTTATTTTTATTATCGAACAAAATTAATAAAACTTTTATTATCTTTATTGTAGTTATATATAACATATTAAATAAAAATATTAAAGAATAATTTTACAATATATCTCATAGGTCAGTCTGGGCTAAATTTAGCCCATTTTAGATGGGCTGAGTTGTGCATGTCAACTTAACGAAGTTGAGCGGGTCAAAATGAGCAAGTTGGATGGATCATATTTTTAAAGCTAATTTTGCCACCTCTACTACATAACTTGAGACGAATACATACATGAACACTTCTTAGAAACAATTAAAAGAACACAAGAAAATCAAGTTTACGAATTCTCTATCAGAGTAAGAAGAGATTCCCCACAGTAATCACAACGAAAGTACTTGCAAAAATCACGAACACTCAGATATCAAGGTATTTGTTTTATAAAGTACATTGTAGATAAACAGCACAAATGTGTCTTAACTATCTTCCCGGTCTCCAATATTATATATAAGCACTATTTACTTTCTAAATTGGTGGCCAGTTCACAAGCATTTTTTTCAAATGAGAACTTCAAAATAGCAATTACCAAATAGCATAAGGCAGCATCAATGACATACAATATAAACACTTCCACGGTTCTACTGGTATTTTAAAAAAGAATTAAACACTATTTTTTTTACCTAAGGAAAACAACATTTGAAAATATCAAGATATAAGGGTAGCAAAAAAAGGTAGAAAATAAAAAATGTAACTGGCGTCAAATGGTCCAAAGCAGTAAAGCAGAGATGCATGCAAATAAATATATTGGAAAAGGGAAGTAAACGGAAAGCAAGGAAGAAAAAACGAAAAAATAAAGGATGTAACAGGAAATCAGATAAAAAGACAAATAGTTGACGTCCATACCAGAAATCAGCCATGAGCATGGTGAGGTAGGCGTCTAATCCTTGCGAAACCTAAAAGCACTAGTGAGGAATTGTATACACCAACATCCCAAATAAAGTTGGAAACCCAAATAGACGAAAAGGTTAAAATCCCACAACGTATTTGTAGTAGTAGTAAGGGTTGACGTTGCTTTCTGGGAACAGAAACACAAGAAGAAGAAAAAAGGCAAGAGCATAAAATGAACCGAAATGTTTTATTGATTAGCTACGAGCAGCAAGCAGACAAAACATATGATGGAAACATATGATGGATTATAAGCGGCATTTCAAAAACTCAGGAAAATAAATTGTCTCAATGTGTACTTTCAGGAGAATGATGTATCCGACTTAAATTTACTGACCCAGACTCAATTGACTCTGGCATCACTGCCTCAAATACCTCAGAAGACACATCAGGGTGTCGCAAGGGACCACATTTAGCATCAACAGACTCCTCTTCCTCTTTGACATTAACTAGAATTGAAATGTCGGTCCTTATCAAATCTTTAGATACCTGAGGTGCAGGGGCATCAGATCTACCCACCTCTCCGAGAGACGAGGAGTTCTCTTCAATTTTAATTTCCTGCGACACACCCGGAACGGTATCCCCGTCCATGCCAACTCTTTCCACCACGGAAGGAGGGAGATCTGATTTCTCAGTTGTGTTCAGACTCATTGGCTCACACAGCTCGTTACAGGTGGTGGTTTGTGAAAGCACTACAACTTCCTCAGAACTAACAGGGAGAGTAACCCCCTTAGCACCATCTTCTGCTAGCGCATTATCTGCTGGAGCAGTCTCCTCAACTTTAACATAATCTGAACTTGAATTCTCTAATTTAGGTGCTGGATAGGACTCACCTAGCCGACCAGAAAACGAACATTTCACATCGTTTACGAGTTTAATTTCTTCTCTCCTCTTCTTGTAAAGGGAAATGGCTTTCTGCAATTGGGTCACATGGGATAAGGGAAAATTAGAAAGCAGAAATTTAAGTATATAAAGACAAAATTGATTCACTCTAAAACTGAGTAACCAGATTGGGTAACAAACCCATGAAAAATCCTTACCTCATCTCACAAATAAAAATTAAACAACTCCTATCCCCCATTATTTTCTTTTTTAAACAACTTATAGAGCACATCAGTGAGAAGGACCAAGTAGGATTGTTCCTCTCATTGCTTTTCTCCTAAAAGGTGAAACAGAATATGTGCATCCAATAACACTGCAAGTAACCCCAACAAACATAAAATGTATTTCATAGTCCTCATAAAGACACTAATCCAACAGGTGGTTCTGCATAAACGGCCTAGCAATAGCTGATAAAATCAATACAAAAGAACATAGTTGATCAAAATATATCACTTTCCAACTCGATATGCATATGCAGCTGGCACAAACCACACACCTGAAAAACAGAATCAGCCACGGTAGCAATGACTGAAGCACTTGAAAATTTGCCGGGCAGCACCGCATTATGTTCCACAGTACCCTGCTAGAGGAAGAATGAGCGTTACACTTTTGGGGATGAAAGTGATAAATTTGCAAAGAAACGATTCTGTTATCCAATTTACCTCCAAGAACAAAATTTTAGAGATATCTACATCAGATGTCATGTTCTGATCAACATCCATTAAGCTAGCACATTGATCAAACAACTCGGGCTCCGTAAGATCTGCTGATATATCAAGCTTTTCGAGGTAAACATTGCAAAGGCGAGCCTCTTCTTTCCTGGAAGGCTTCACCTCAATTGGCTGCTCTTTAGAATTAAGTTTCAAGCCTTCTGGAGTGCTCCTTCCAGGAACAATGCTGGACTGACTGATATCATTGCTTTCAGCGTCTTGATCTGTCTGCTTTTGCTCACTCTGGGCTTGCTGAGCCGACTGAGCAGCAAAAACATTATCTCCTGGGCCCTGAACTGAACAAACCTCCTTCTGTGAACCAGATGGCAGCTCCACACTGGTGCTTCTTATTGGCCCTTTCCATACATCACCACTAGTCTCCCAACTGCGACTATTGTTGGACAGCGTCCTACTCTGGTCCCAGTCTGGCCTCCCATAAAGGTGAGCTTCTTCACCAAAATTGTTAGCATCCCACCCATGCAATGGAGGCCCGCATGAATCATCCAGTGGAGTTCGCCAACCCCCCATCGGGCGCCCATGGCCAGAAAAGCGGTCTGCATCTGGTATATGGTAAGGAACCCCAGAGTGACTCAAGTCCATTGAAGGTCTGACACCAAACATTGGCGGTCCAGGAAACTGCTGCATCACAGGATGAAAACCAACAGGAGGTGGACCATGCTGAAAAGGCATGAAACCATTTGCCAGAGGTGACGGCCAATTTGGAACCCCTTTCCAAGCATTTCCTTGCATTCTTCCAATATTGGGATCATTAATTCTTCTGTGACGGTTGGCCGACTTCCCTCTACTATCATCCTCCAAAGTGCCAAACATTAATGGGCTGTCAACTCCAGATCTAAATGGGGGAGGGGGAGGTAAAGCAGACTTTGAACTGCCCGAGAAGTGACTCCCTCTGATAAAAGGTGAAGAAACAGAGACGTTATCTCCGTCCATTTGTGATAGTTCCTCACCTGCAAATGCATCGCCAGTAAAGTCACGGTTTCCTCTGCCGTCCTTTACTTCCCTGGAGCCACCACTTCTCTGTGTTGATTCCTCAACATCAAGACTCCGGCGAACCTCAGATCTACTCAAGTGTCTTCGCTCGTTGCTCGCTGAAGAAGGAGATCTATCCACCAACTGCAGGGGAGAACTACGAACATCTGCTTTAAGCCGCCGTTCAGCTGAGAACTCTCCATGAAAGATATCCTCCTTCTGAATCAACTTCTCCGTTGATCGAGATGAAATCCTCTCCATTGATCCCCCAGAACCAGCATAATCTCGAGAGGTTCCACCATGTCGAATCCTTTCTTCATAAGGATAATCCCTGTACTTAGACTCTTCTTGCTTTGACAGCCTGGTAGGCAAAGAAGGTCAGTACATATCATTGTCAGCTTTTGTTAACATAAAGCAGACAGACAGACTGTTGGTAACAGAATATTAATCATCATTAGCATCATCAATAAAGCAGAACACAAGGGCCAAATAAGACAAAACTAGATCTCTGGATTGGGATCAAGAAAGTTTTATCGAGCAAAATTCTTAAATGCTCTGGTGTAATGCACAAGATTACCAACGAAACAAGCACCTCTATAATGTTTGTGAAATATAGCTTAAATGACTTAGCATCCAAATGTTGCACTAAAACAGAGAGTAATTATGTTCATGAGAAAGGCATGAGCATATGTCACCTCTGATTAAGAACCTACACAGAAGATCAACAATTCCAAGATTATTTTTTTGGGGCAAGGAACAATTCCAAGAAAATTTATTACAAAGCAAAAGAACAGAAACCAAACAGAGTTCTTAGCCCTTTATACCATTCTGACCAACTAATAGATTACCCAAATATACAACGCTTAGAAGCCAAAAGTCAGTACAAAGACTACCACTACTAAAACCATATAGCAAACACAAGTAGTGGCCCCATCTTCCTTCCCCTATTTCACATGAATATACCTTCAAACAGTATAAAGAAAAAAGCTTCTGAAATGCACAGAAGGAAATGGTTGAGCAGAAAATTGAATAATTCCCTACAGGCATCCATTTTTCAGTCAACAACAGGCCTATCTCTGAACTACATCACAGGCCCATCAATCACAACCAGAGGAAGCAACTCTAAGTGATAGGAAAGCCAGCATACATACATAAATGTGAGTTATTCTACAAATCACAAAAGCCACTCTTGAAAGAACCCAAAAGGTCACTATTTCATAAACAAATCTAATTAACCTTGCAGAAATAGCACTTATCATAACCAGAAAACTTAGCTAGCTTTCCCAAAACTGAGCAGATCACGCATAGAGACATAGATTTATCTCTACTCATGGAATAAGCATGCAGCTGAACATTAAATTATAACAAGCCAAAATGGATTTTAGCATATAGCTCGCTCTGCACTGACTGCGACGTTGTATTCAGTTTCAGCATATTTTCAGAAAAATAAATTCCTACTTCTCATATTTGAAACTGGTGCAGTCTAAAGAGGTCAATCAAACATCCTCATCATTCCATCAACCCGCTACAAGTTTTCTTAATAATAAACCTCTCCTGCCCGGGAAAGAACAACGATACCATTCAAATTGTAGTAGCTTTTTTTATTTCAACAAAGGCGGTCTCTGAGAGAGCTAACACACCTCGACACCTGCTACAACACACGAGCAGGTGATGTATAAAATAGGCTCATATTGAGGGTTCTTGCCGCAATCCTAGACTTCAACTACTTAGCCAACCGTGTGGGACAATACAAATTGTAGTAGCTAACGCTAGGTTCAAGCCCTATAAAGTTACACCAAGGGGGAACAATTAAAAGGATAGCATGATTATTCAAGAAATCAAGATCATTCAAGTAATCAAACAGATGATTTCAGTTCTAGCTGATGAATCAGCTCTATATTGTTGACATATATGAAACAGCAGGAAGAAAGAAAACTGGTAACTACTTGCCTGTAATTATCCCTAGTATGAGGGCCGGCACCGGGTGAAGTCCTCCACCTGCTCTTTTTTGGAGTAAGTTCTACATCAGCATTCCTTGAGGTAGACCTTCCACGATCGGTGACAGACTCTACTCTAGAACTGATGGATCTCTTCTCTGTTTCGGAGCGCTGCTCTTTAGAACCCCGAGACCTAATATCCCCGAGGTCCTCTTTATCATGAGTTCTCCTTCTTCCAAGCTCATCTTTATACCTTGTACGGTCATCATAACCAGGGTTACCATCATGCAAACCTGATTTCCTTAAATGCAAATCAGAAGCATGACCCTCATCCCTAGAACGCTTCGCATCAGACCGGTCACCTGAATGGTCTCTTGGAGCACGTTCGTCCCCGTACTTGGCATCATTAATTCTCCTCTTTTTATCACTTTCATCTGCTTCATCACCATCTTTGCATCTTCCATGTCTTTCAAAATCTTCCCGGTACTTCTCATCCTTGCGTCTTTTATCTCTTTCACCATCTTCTTTATGTTTGATGTCCCTCTGCCTATCATCCCTTTCACCATCTTCTTTATATCTATCTTCATCGTGACGACCATCTTTTTCTGCATACTCTCGATACTTATCATCCCCATGCCTGATATCACTGTCACCATCTTCACGATATTTTCCATCCCTACGACGACTATCTCTTTCATCATCTTCTCTATACCTGTCATCTTTGCGTCTATTATCTCTGTCACCATCATCACGATATTTGTCATCCCGGCGTCTGCTATCTCTGTCGACATCTTCCAGGTACTTATCATCTCTACGTCTAATGTCTCTGTCACTATCTTCCCGATATTTATCATCACGTCGTTTCCTGTCCTTATCAACATCCTCACGATACCTATCATCCTTGTGCCTATCATCTTTATCACCGTCTTCCTTGTATTCTTTATGTTTTTCATGCCGGTGTTTTTCATCTCTAGTACGTTCGGATTTCGAAGATAACCGCCTGTCATCGCTCTCATTTATATCATCTTCATATTTATCTCGATCACCAGGGACTTCTCTCCTCTTCCGTGCCTTCTTTTCAGTTTCCTTGTCCAAGTCAAGGTTCTGTACCTCATTTTGGATAGACCACTCTGTAACGGTCAAAGAAAATTTTTGAGATAAAGAAGGTTAAACACCTAGCAATTTCTCCTTTAAGGAAAATCGGAAAAAAAAACTAACCAACATACTACAATTAAAGCAATTACGCAATAGAAATAATAACACCAAAAGTATTTTGATACCTTAAAATTTAATACTGGACAACCTATAACACCAATCTTTACATGTCTCCCACAGTACATAGGCATATAAGATCATACAACTTAATCCTCGTCTACCATGATATTCCTACAGCTTGACTTAGTATATCCAGGGCAAACTTGACCATTTAAAAGAAAAAAGAGTAATAATGCACCAAACGGATAATAATACTGCATCTAGCATGTGCGGAAAAGATGATCCTGACAACAAACAGCTAATGCAAATCAATTTCATTGACTTGCAATATTCAAGCTACAATGCCAAGCCAAAATCCACCATTCAGAGGGGAGAGTAAGACAATCCATCTTCACCTCTGTTTCCCATCAAGTTACAAAAAATACAATCTTCAATACACGGATGCATTGGGAAAATGCCACAAATGGGCACCCAAATATACATATTTCTTACATACGATAGACTAAATGAATGCAACAGGAACATAACTACAGCCGGGTTCCCTTGAAATTCTCCCCCCGTTCCCCGGAAACAAGATCACTTTTTTTAACAAGGACCCCCGTAAACAACATCACTCAACAAGAAAGCAAGGGAGGGAGCCTTTTTATTCCTTATTTCCATGAAGTGCTCCTAGTTTAGGATATGGAACTGTCTCCCACTATTGTCATCTGCCCACTTAACGCAGTGAAGAGTCATCTAAATTTCGAACAAATTTCACAAGGAATCCTACTATTCTTATACCAGACATAGAGAGGACTTCTGCCAAGAGAGCTTCAACTTGCGCATCTCTACAGCACATTCTCTACCAAACAATAACCAGATGCTTGAACAACAGAAGGTTACAGAATTCACTTTCCTAGAGTCATACCGGACCAGAATATTGTCCCCACTATTAGTCTCGGTTAGACGTGCAGAAATTGAACAAAAAATGCATTTTTTAATATTTAAATCCTTTAAGGTTTCCAATAGATTATATGGGAATATTCAGACTAACAACAACTCACCAAAAGCTTAGACACTCCAACAACAAATACTACTCAAATAAGTTACCTTACCAGCAGTTTCTCTACCTTTTTTGTTCTGCTTTTCCTCACAAACATCACCTAATTGAGACCCTTGCTTCTTCACATTGTCCACATCATCGCGTTTACTCTCATGACCTTTCTTTTCCCTATCTGACCCTCGCTCCTTTTCCTTCAAATCCTTGCCCTCTTTTCGAGCAGAATCCTTCTCAGATTTCCTCTTTGACTCCACTTTTCCACTACTCTTGCTCTCCTCTTTCTCCACCAATGAGACAATACTACCTTCTTTCTTACTATTTTTACTCTTGGAATCGCTTGAACTCTTCGTTTCCTTCCCTTTAGAACCCTTATCTGCATCACATTTCAAACTTTCTACCTTCATTTCACTATCCACAGCACCATTCCACCTATCTGCGCCACCACTAGTCGCCTCTGCAGCCTTCTCTTTGCGCCTCTTGGACGAAGTATACTCCTCCGAAACATCACCATTTCCACAGCCACTTAGATCTTTACCTTTCCGCTTCTCACCAGAAGCTACGTGGCTTGAATCCTTAGAAACCCTAACCAAATTCTCCTCTTTACTGCTCTTCTCCTTCTCTTTCTCCTTCATCTTCACATCCGAATCCGAATCCGAGTACGAGTAATCCTTACCCTCTTTCGGACTATGTTTGCTCTGCTTGTGCGATTTATGCTTTGAACTTCGAGGCATAACTGTAAATATACCAAAAACTAAACCTTTTTTATTCTCCGAAACCCCAACTCTCTTAACGTTTCCACCAGAACAACAACAACAATAACAACAACTCTCAATCAAATTCCATTACCATCACCAGCTCGCCGCCACTGTATAGCCAATTCGAATCTGGACAAGCACCGCCGGTTTCCGTCACCGGTAATAAAATGACAAACTTCCAGAAACCCTAAATCTCTTGCAGTTCAAAACTTAAACAGATTCCATTACAATCACGCGCTGCGCTATAGAACCAAATCAAATGCAAAACACGCCGCCGGTCTATTTCCCTGAAATCTGAGAAAGTCGTTCAAATCGGTCGATATCGCCGAAAGCAACAGAGATACATACAACAATAGTGTACAGTATACGTATAAATACAAGTCTAGATAGAGAGCGAGAGAGAGAGAGAGAGAAATTATTGAGAGGAGACTGAGAAGAGAAAATTGGGAAATTTTAAGAGAGAAGATCGGAGGCGATGGTTTGCTGCTGCTGGGCTGCTAAATTAAAATGTGATTCGTGTTGGGGTATCGCAGATAATAGGATGTGTTATGTCGAGAATACCCTCAATCAGAGTTTGTATTTACTATGGAGTTAGGGCTGACACGCACTCCCCTACTCGACCCATGAGTACTAATAAAGGGGTATTTTATGATAAAATTTCTTATCCTTTTTGTTTTTCGATACGATATTTAATATTTATACAGATTCCACTAATCCTATCGGATCCCTATCAAAGATGACTTTATTCACAGGCTCGAATGATTTTTGGTTAAGAGTGAGAAGTACTTATCGATACCTATCTTACTTTGATTTGATTATAGATCAAATTGAGGTCAAGTGCTAGGAAGGCTCAGCCTTTTATATTTGGGAGCAAGAGACATCAAATGCTATCTAAGCAAGACGCTCTAAAATTTCATTATGTAGGAAAGAATGACCTTATGACTTCTCAATTAGAATTTAACTTTGATAAATTAGAACACTCGCGAATTCTTCTCCTTTAAGTCTTCAACTATGGTCAACGCTTTGGCGACCAACACCATCGACATGATGAATAGGTTGTTGTGATGGCGCAAACATTTGATTCCTTAAAAATTGTTGATATATTACTTATAAGTTTAATTTCAACTACGTCTTATATTGCATAAAATAGCATATTATTTTATAAAATTTGTGCAAATATTAGCTATTAATTAAACCTTGGTATTAGTTATGCTAAAAAAGTTATTTCTTGTGTGCTAAGCCAAACTATAATACTTATATAAAATTTTATGCTGAGATTATATTTGTGTACAAGACCAACCAAACAATCCTGAAAACCTAATTAAGATGCAGTATTTAAATTATAATTCATGATAAGAATAACGCAATCTGAACAAACAAAATTAAACATGGTTGTAAAGCTTCAAACTTGGTTTGGCGCACTAAAGCGAGCTCTAAGTTTGAGCTCAAACTTTATTGGATGGAGTTTTAAGGAGTTTAAACTTATTCGTAAATTTAGTCGATATCAAATAAAGCTAAACTTCGTTATTTATTTCACACACTTTTCTATTCTTCCGGATATAAACAACACTATATACGGTCAAAACTGATTAGTCCGTCATACGGACTGGTCGGTATGATAATACTTCGATCGAAGGGCGGCTTCGTAATACCAGATCAAGGTCTGAAGTCAGGTCATCAAGCTTCGAGTTCCAGGACCGATCAAGACAAGCTCGATATTATTATCGAACTCAAATCGAACTACGAGGCAAAGCGAAATTAGCGAGCCTAAGATGTATAGACCGGCCGACACTGACTTCGAATCAGTACCAGACTCTGAGTCAGAATCAAGCTCGAGTCAATATAGAGGGCTCGAGTCAATATCGAGCTCGCAGATAAGAGTTGTTGCAACCGCACTAGGGAGAGAATCCTGGCAGGAATTAAGGAAAAATTAATCCCTCGCGGGTTCCACTATGTATTTTTTACTATATCTAAAGTAGAATCCCCCCACTATAAAAGGGAATGATTGTTGTTTCTGTAAGAGAACATTCACACATTGTAACAAAAGACTATTTCTTGTATTGAAAAATCAATTCTTTGAGCCCTCTTTCTTCATTTTATTTGGTTCATTCATTTTCCTCTTTTCAACTATTACATCTTTCGTTCTTATAGTCAAGGATCGGATATTCCTATTTTCTCTTTACGATTGTGTCAAATCATACCACATACCCTTAGAACTACGTATAAATTCAACTCTATCCGATTTAGAGGGTAAAGAGTTTGGCGCCCACCGTGGGGCTGAGGGTAACAGTGGATGTTTGATACAAACCTGCGACATACACTGTTTAACGCTTGTCTTTGAAGAGTATCTTTGACTTCAGATTAGCAATGGCAAACCCCCGATTAATGGCTTTACCTATCGACAACGAAGTCGGCCTTCAAGATGAAACCAACAACTTGACGCCCACGGCCGGAGGGTCGCTTGTCGACGTCGTTGAAGCTCGAGTCGAAGTACCACTAGGCGTTAATTCGCATATGGCCCTTGAGGCAAACCAACATTCTGAACTTGAACATAGCATTCGTGGTGGTACTCGATCCGCAGCTCGAGACACTCATAACATTGAGGAAAACGGCGTCAGCTTGCGAATGATTTTTGAAATGTTGCAAGCCCAACAAGTAACGATAGCTCAGTTGTAGAGCCAAACCCAGCTATCGAGCAGGCCGAATCCTAATCCACCTCGAGAAATTTCCCACAGAACGGAGCCAGCCATAGTAAGGTCAAACGAGCAAGAATCGGGAACAACTCCCGAAATTGCTAAAATACTCGAGGAGCTCACAAAGCGAGTCGAAGTCAAATATAAAAAAGTAGAAACGTATAACTCTAGGATCGATCAGATCCCGGGGGCTCCACCAATGATAAAAGGATTGGATTCCAAAAAATTCGTGCAAAAGCTTTTTCCCTCGAGTGCATCCCCAAAACCAATCCCCAAAAAATTCCGTATACCTGAAATTCCCAAAATAACGGAACGACCGACCCCAACGAACACGCCACCTCTTACATGTGTGCCATCAAAGGTAACGATTTAGAAGACGATGAAATCGAATATGTGTTGTTAAAAAAATTCGGGGAGACCCTCTCAAAGGGAGCAATGATTTGGTATCACAACTTACCACCGAATTCCATCGACTCATTTGCCATGTTAGTAGATTCTTTTGTAAAGGCACACGCCGGTGCCATAAAATTCGCTACAAGAAAATCAGACCTTTTCAAAGTAAAACAAAGGGATAATGAAATGTGCGGGAGTTCGTGTCCCGATTTCAAATGGAACGCATGGAATTGCCACTGGTCACGGACGATTGGGCCGTTCAAGCTTTCACCCAAGGTTTGAACGAGCGAAGTTCAATAGCATCACGTCGGTTGAAACAAAATTTGATCGAATATCCAAGAATAACTTGGGCAGATGTACACAATCGATACCAATAAAATAATCAGGGTCTAAGACGACCAATTAGGAGCTCATCCCGGATTAGCACATCCAAACAGGTCGGTTATATTGACTATTAAAAACCAAAGGGACATCGACAGAGAGCCAAGCTCGAACAGAGACCGATATCAACCATACATCTCAAATCGAAGGAACAATGGTTCAAGACGCAATTCCACTTGGAGCAATCGAAGAAATGAGCGAGGGAAGAACTCCCGGGGGCTTATGAATAATAGTGGTTTTGACAAATATGTCGATCCTATAGAGGCACCATGGTTATCAGAATATAACTTTAACGTCGATGCATCAGGCATTGTATCGGCAATAGGAAGAATCAAGGATACCAAGTGGCCCAGACCCATGCAAACCGATCCTTCCCAAAGAAACCCAAATTCTATGTGTAAATATCATGGTACGCATGGCCACAGGACCGAGGATTACAGACAATTAAGGGAGGAGGTAGCCCGCCTATTCAATGAGGGCCACATTCGAGAGTTCCTCAGCGATCGAGCCAAGAATCACTTTAAGGAAAGGGACGCCAACAGAAAAACCTCAACATATCATTCATATGATCATCGGTGGGGTCGACACTCCACAAGGGGCCCGTATTCAAACTCAATAAGGTACGAACCACTGGGGTAAAACAAACCCGAGATTATGTGCTCAAAGGCACTCTATCATTCGATAACGAAGAAGCATAAGGCATTTCTCAGCCCCACAATGACGCTCTGGTAATCTCTATCCTATTAAATAAAGTTCAAGTTAAGCGTGTTTTAGTGGATCCAGGTAGCTCTGCGAACATCATCTGATCGAGGGTCGTGGAACAGCTCGGACTGCAAAATCAGGTCGTGCCCGCAGCTCAGGCCTTAAACGGTTTCAATATGGCCAGTGAAACAACTAAAGGGGAAATTATTCTAGCGGTGAACGTGGTTGGGACCATCCGAAATACCAAGATCCATGTCATCGAGGGCGACATGAGGTACAATGCCCTACTTGGAAGGCCTTGGATCCACAACACGAGGGCGGTACCTTTGACTCTCCACCAACTAATGAAATTCCCGACCTCGGACGACGTAAAAATGGTATACGGGGAGCAGCATGATGCGAAGGAAATGTTTGCAGCCGATGCGATAACACTGATATCAACACTCTCAACCTCGGAAAGATCGAGCATTAAAGATAAACGAGAAGTCAAATAGCAATCACAGCCGCCAGTCTCGACCGAATCGGGGAAGTAGGAAATGGAAGAAGATGAGGAGGATCCCTCGAACTTTTATCACCCTTGAAGATTCTGAAGCCACCAAATCAGCGATCGAAAAATTGGAACATGTTATATTGATCAAGCATCTACCCGATAAAAAGGTATACCTGGGGACCGGATTGACCCCCGAACTCAGGAAAAAACTCATTCAATTTCTTATTAATAACATAGATTATTTTGCTTGGTCCCATTTAGACATGGTAGGAATCCCGCCATCGATAACAGCGCACCGGTTGAGCTTGGACCCTAGGTTCAAACCGTTGAAGCAAAAAAAAAGACCTGAGTCCGAGATAAAGCACACATTTGTAAAGGACGGGTATAATGAAATTCAAATGAACCCGGAGGACCGAGAAAAGACATTATTTATCACCAAATATGGAATATATTGATATAATGTAATGCCCTTCGGGCTAAAAAAATGCAGGAGCTACTTACCAACGCCTAGTGAATAAAATATTCGAAGAACAAATAGGTAAGTCAATAGAACTTTATATTGATGACATGCTAGTTAAGTCCATGCGCGCAGAGGACCATTTGACTCATTTGCAGGAAACGTTCGAGATTTTAAGGAAATACAACATGAAGCTCAACCCCGAGAAATGTGCTTTCGGGGTTGGTTCGGGAGTTCCTTGGCTTCATGGTATCAAATCGGGGAACAGAGATCAACCCCGATAAAATCAAGGCCATCGAAGATATCACCATTGTGGATAGTGTAAAAGCAGTGCAGAAGCTAATCAGACGGATAACTGCCTTAGGCCGGTTCATTTCGAGGTCATCGGATCGAAGCCACAGATTCTTCTCTCTACTAAAAAAGAAGAACGATTTCGCCTGGACTCCAGAATTCCAACAAACATTAGAACGATTGAAGCTATACCTGTCGAGTCCACCATTGCTTCACACTCCAAAGGCAGACGAGAAACTTTACTTATACTTGGCGGTATCGAAAATCGCGGTAAGTGGCGTCCTAGTTCGAGAAGAGCAAGGTACGCAATTTTCTGTTTATTATGTAAGTCAGATCTTAGGAGAGGCAGAAACTAGGTATCCTCACTTAGAGAATTTGGCACTTGCACTGATAAGCCCCTCTAGGAAGCTAAGACCATACTTTCAATGTCACCCCATATGCGTTTTAACTACTTACCCACTTCGTAATATTTTGCACAAGCCCGAACTATCAGGCCGATTGGCCAAATGGTTCGTCGAACTCAGTGGGTACGATATCGAATATCAACCCCATACGACAATCAAATATCAATTTTTAGCGGACTTCGTGGCTGATTTCACACCAACCCTCGTACCCGAAGTTGAAAAAGAACTCTTCTCAAAATCGGGTACAACATCGGGGGTTGGACCCTCTTCACATATGATGCTTCGAATGTGAAGGGGTCCGGACTTGGCATCGTGTTGAAACCCCCTACAGGTGGCATTATTAGGCAATATATCAAAACTTATAGATTGACTAACAATGAGGCCGAGTACAAGGCCGTGATTGCAGGTCTCGAGCTAGCTAAAAGCTTGGGAGTAGAAGTCATTGAAGCCAGATGTGACTCTTTGCTTGTGGTAAATGAAGTAAACAAAACCTTCGAAGTTCGAGAAGATATAATGCAAAGGTAATTGGATAACTTACATGTAATTTTGCACCGTTTTAAGGAATGGACTTTACAACATGTGCCTCGAGAATAAAACAGTGAGGCTGATGCACTCACAAATTTAGGGTCATCGGTCGAGGAAGACGAGTTCGACTCGGGGACTGTCATCAAACTCTCGAGATCCATGATCGAGGAAGGTCATACCAAGATAAATTCTACAAGCTTAACCTAGGATTGGAGGAATAAGTATATTGAATACTTGAAGAACGGAAAACTCCCATCGAACCCTAAAGAATCAAGGGCCCTATGAACCAAACAACTCAATTCACGTTGGTTGAAGATGGAACACTATACAGAAGGATGTTCGATGGACCATTGGCAGTATGTCTAGGACCAGGAGACACCGATTATGTCTTACGAGAAGTTCATGAAGGTACTCGTGGAAACCACTCCGGCGTCGAATCACTGATTCACAAAATCATCAGGGCAGGATACTACTGGAATAGTATGGAAAAAGACACTAAGGAGTTTGTTTGAAAATATGATAAATGCCAAAGGTTTGCACCGATGATCCATCGACCCGGGGAGCAACTTCATTCAGTACTATCCCCGTGGCCATTTATGAAATGGGGGGTGGATATCGTCGTCCCTCTACCATCGGCCCCAGGTAAAGCTAAGTTCATTTTATTTATGACTGGCTATTTCTCTAAATGAGTTAAAGCACAGGCATTCGAGAAAGTGAGAAAAAAAAAGGTTATAGACTTCATCTGGGATCACATCGTGTGTCGGTTTGGGATACCCGCAGAAATAGCATGCGACAATGGTAAGCAATTTATCGGCAGTAAAATAACAAATCTCGAAGACCATAAAATAAAAAGGATATTGTCAACACTATACCATCCTAGTGGGAACGGACAGGACGAATCGACAAACAAGACTATCATCCAAATTTTGAAGAAAAGGTTGAACGAAGCTAAAGGGAAATGGAGAGAAATTTTGCCCGAGGTCCTTTGGGCATATCGAACAACATCGAAGTCCAGTACGGGGGCAACTCCGTTTTCCTTAGTGTATGGCTCTGAGGCCTTAATCCAGTTGGAGAATCCAACCCAAGGTTTCGACATACATCGGAAGAATCAAACCACAAGGATGCTTTAGGTTAACAGATCAAATTTAGACTTAAAACCACTGCTAGAAATTTTGCTTATGGTATTTTCGCACCTGCGGAGGTCTGATCGTAGGTGCGAAGCCGCATGTGCTTAGAAGCGACCAGGCGTGAAGAGGGGCAGTGGTCGTAGGTGCAAAGAAATTTCCGCATTTGCGAGGTCGCAGGTGCGAAAGGGAACGCATAGAAGTGAAGGGAGCATTTTGGGAAATCACAGATGCGGACATTTCGTCGGACCTGCGAACCCGCAGGTGCGACATGCCCTAAAAAGAATAAAATTGGAGGAGTTTCGAGCTTTTGCCATTTTTGGAAATTTCAAGCTCGAGTTGGGCGATTCTTGCGCGAGAAATCACGGGAAATCTTGAGGTAAGTCACTTCTCATCATTTCTACTCCATAATTTTGAATTATCCTCGAATAATTCGACTAGATTACATGTTTTTGAGGTGTAAAACTAGGGATTTGAAAATACAATTTGAGAGTTTGGTGGTCGAGTTGAGGTTGAATTTTGGTAAAATTAGTATGGTTAGACTCGTGGTTGAATGAAATTTCGGATTTTGTAACTTTTGTCGGATTCCGAGATGTGGGCCCACGTGCTATTTTTGAGCTAAATTTCGGATTTTGTTGGGAAATTAGTATTTTTTATGAGATTAATTCCAATAAATTTTATTGACTGAATTAAATTAATTGTGGCTAGATTCGAGGCGTTTGGAGGTCAAATCACGAGACAAAGGCATATCGGAGTAAAGAATTACACGGTTTGAGGTAAGTAACACTTCTAAACTTTATTCTGAGGGTATGAATCCCCGAAATTTGGTATGATATAAATTGTTTGAAGGTGACACACACGATAAGTGACGCATATGTAGACGTGTACCACAGAAATTGTGTCTTGAATAAATCATGTGCAATTGTAAAATTAATGAATCATGTTATAATCTGAACGCGTTCCACGTGGGAGAGAAATTGAGCCGGGGCTCTTATTAAATATTGTGTTTAGTCTATGTGCCAATATTTTGGGACCCATAGGGTCGTGTTACTGTTGAATTAATTGTTTTAAAATTATACATTTCACACTCAGTCATATTTGTTCATTGTGAGGATATTTATGGGATCGAGTTGCGCGCCGCAGCAGGTCATATTGGCTTTATATATGTTATCATTAAATGAATCGGGGCTGCCCACCTGCAGCAGGCCAAAATGGCTTTATACATTATTATTATTATTGGATCGGGGTTGCTCGCCTGCAGCAAGCGTTATAGGCTTTACTATTTTGTGGATCGGGGCTACCCGCCTGTAGCAAGCCTTATAGGCTTTATTATTATACGGATCGGGACTGCCCGCCTGCAGTAGGCCATAAAGGCTTTATATCACGCTTGGGCTGAAGAAGCCCCTCCGGAGTCTGTACATACCCCAGTGAGCGTAGATGATTATATATATTCGGGTTGGATTTCCCACGGTATGGACTTGCCTTACTTATTTATATTGTAATGAATTTAGGGCTGGGCATATATCGGGTAAAATCGATAACCCGAACCGTTAATTATTTATTGGGTTATCGGTATTGGGTTAACGGTTTAGAATTTTTTTCACTATTGGGTTATCGGTTCGGGCCTCGGTTTGACAATTCTGTTATTGGGTTAACCGATAACCCAATAAGGATTAATGAAATTACTATTTTACCCTTAAGTATATACATATGCAGATATGCTAGGGCTTCATTCTTTCCTATTCTTTCTCAGCCTCAGCCGCATTCTTCAGAGTTCAGACTCTTCACTCTTCAATTGCTTCACAATTCACATTTCTCAACCGCATTCTTCAGCTTCATCTTCATTTTTCGTGTAAGTTTTTAGTTGCTTCATCTTCATTGTCTATATGGAACTTCATTGTCTAGGAAATCGTAGAATCAACTTTAAGAATGAAAAACTTCTGAGAATATTAATTATAAAATCACAGAGAAAGTAGGTGTAGGATAAAACCAATATGTATTTTGTTCAGTTGCCTTATGTCTAGATTCTTTTAATTCATTTTTAAGATTTTGTCATGAAAATAGAAACTTACTGGTAGTGCATTCACTGATCAAAATAAATTACTGGTACTGTAGTGTGCAGTCAGTAGTAACATATTTGATTAGAAACCCTAAACGTGTGGGCCGAGTCCTAGTCAAACCCGGAACGAATTAAGTCTTCAAAACTCAAATTGGGCTTGGCCTCAGGCCTGGCGTCGCCAGCCTAACGCCTGGAATTTGGCTGGCCTCGCAAGGTCTCTCCTTTTCACTGTTCTCGAGCACACTTTCAGCGTTTAAGTATCTCTTTTTCTCTACTTTCATCTCCAATTCACCTACACATAAAATAGACTCCATTATACATAAATAAAGTGTAATCATTAAAGCATGTAAAATGCAAGGCACATAATGTACGAAACTATGGAATTATAGCCACACATCAGATTGCATTGGAATAACCATGCATTACATTGCTCTTTTCTTTTTAACTTGAATTTGAGCTATTAGTACTATGTTTGGACTTGTTAATCTTAAGGTGAAATTGCTACTACTTTGTATTGTTATTAATGTGTTTGAACTATTAGTTGTGTTTGATTCTATCGATGTCATCCCTACTCTTTCAAACAATTGGACAACTGTTTGTAGTGTTGAACTATTAGTTGCAAATTTTATGGCTTAGCAGCAACATTATGTTGATGTTTGTAGTGTTGGAAACTAGAAAGTTGTAGCAGTAACATTAGGTTGAATATTAGTTGCAGATTATTTGTTCAATGTAGTGTTTGATTATGTTTGTTGCAGATTCTTTGTTCAATGCAGTTTTGATTACGTTGAATATTAGTTGTCGATATAAAACTATTTTAGCACAATTGGTAAGACATGTGATACAACAACTGTATTGCAGAGGTCAGATTAAGTCAAAGCTAGCAGGAAGATTAGTACAATTAGTTGTGTCCACTGTCCAGAACTGATATAAAACTGTTTTATAAAACTGTTTTTGTTGTGGCCAAAAACGAGTTTTAAAACTATTTTACTCTTCTCTTTTTTGCTTAACTCTAGATTGAGTTATCTTATTGGGTAAACTGATAACCGAACCGATAATGATCGATAACCGATAACCGATAACTAATATCTTATCGGTTTGGTTATCGGTTTATCATATTTGTAAACCGATAACCGATATGCTAAACCAATAATATTCATAATCGAACTGAACTGACTGATGCCCACCTCTAAATGAATTTACCTGGACATAGATCTTGTCCGTATCATTTACATTTGGGGATAAATTACCTCAGGGATGGATTGGCTATAAACAATACCGAGTGACCGAATAATTTATGACCAGTATTTACATGAGGTCTTTCTACTGAGATGTCATATTGCTCATATCATGCAGTATTGATCTATTTCACTTGTATTGAGTTTAATTGTTGAACTTGAAAGCATGCCTACATTTTTGTACCATTATTTATATTAGATTGTACTTGCGGAGCTCGTCACTACTTTCAGCCCATAGGTTAGTCTTGTTACTTATTGAGTTAGTTATACTCATACTACACTTTGTACCTCGTGTGCAAATCCATGTGCTCCCCGATACGGCAGCTACTAGATTTCGAAGTTAATTCTGTTGGGGACTATCAAGGTAGTTGCTTGACGTTCGCAGACTCGATTCCTTTCCTGTTTAATTATTGCACAGTTTTATATTTTCATATAGTGATTTTAATCCGTCAGACTTTGTATTCATATTAGATGCTCATGTACTCAGTGACACCGGGTTTTGTGAGTGTTATATTTGAAATTGTGAGTTTCTTCCGCTGAATTTAATTATTTTATTTTCAAACTTAAAAGATATGGTGGTTTATTGAGATTGTTGGCTTGCCTAGTATTGAGATAGGCGCCATCACGACATGTGAGATTTTGGGTCGTGACACATATAAATAGAACAATATCATTTTTATGTTTGCAAATTAAAATTTACATTTGTTAAACTTGTTAAGATTTGCAAAATTTGAAGGAAAACTATACCATATAATTTCTCCTAAAAATAATATCATGTAAAATATATATTAAAATATTAATGTATAATATATATATATATATATATATATATTTAACTAGTGAATGTAATTATTTTTAGCCGAACGTCCAAATATATAGGAGCAGGTCAGGGTCGTTGGGTATCTTAAAAGATACAGGTGGATTTATTTAATACATATAATATACGTGGCGGATTAAGAAAACGGCAAAGGGCCAAATATGCCCCTCTAATTTCGAAAATGGTCTAAGATTACCCTTCGTTATACTATTGAGTTATATATACCCATGTAGTCATACTTTGGGTTCAAATATACCCCTCATTTAAACGGAGGGACACATGTCATCGTCCTGTTGGTCAATTTTAAATATCTCATAATTAATTAAAAAGATCCATTACCCATACCCAAAAAATAGTTATTATTATTTTGTAAAAACTAGAAAAAACTAATTTTCTTTTTACTAAAAACTGGAAAAAAGAGATATATTTTTATCTAAAAAATGAAAAAAAATAAAATACTTGTTTTTTCAGTTTTTACAAAAACATTGCTTTAGAAAAATCTTTTTAGTTTTTTTTTTCAGGTTTTACAAAAATATTGTTTTAGAAAATATTTTTCAGCTTTTTTTAAAGCAAGTTTTTTGTAAAAACTGGAAAAAATATATATATTCGTTTTTTCAGTTTTTAGTAAAAACAATTTCAGCTTTTTTTAGTTTTTACAAAAAAATTGCTTTAGAAAATTGCTTTTCAGTTTTTTTTTTCCAGTTTTTACAAAAATATTGTTTTAGAAAATATTTTTCAGTTTTTTTAAAGTAATATTTTTGTAAAAATTGGAAAAAATATATTTTTGTTTTTTCAGTTTTTAGTAAAAAAGAAAATTAGTTTTTTCCAGTTTTTACAAAAAAAAAAATATTTTTCGGGTATGGGTAATGAGTCTTTATAATTATTTAGAAGATATTTAGAATTGGCCAACATGACGATGACATGTGTCCTTCCGTTTAAATGAGGGATATATTTGAACCCAAAGTATAACTGTAGGGGTATAGATAATCCAATAATATAACGAGGGATATTCTTAAACCATTTTTGAAAGTAAAAGGGTATATTTGGCCCTTTACCGTTAAAAAAATATCACATGGCGAAGTTAAAGTGAAAAAATTGATTAGGTTTGTTATGTTAGATATATGGGTGAGTTTGAGCCCCAAAACAAACGTTAGGGGCATTTGCGGACCAAAAAGTCAACGAAGAGTATTTTTTAGCCATTTTCAATATGTTAGGAGTATTGTTGGCCCTTATGTTAGATATAGGGATACGTTTGTGCCAAAAAATAAATGTTAGGAGCATTTGCGGACCAAAAGATTAACGAAATATATTTTTGAGTCATTTTCAATACGTTAGGGGTATTGTTGGCCCAATATAAAGAAACTCCCGTATATTACTGAAGAAGCAGGGAAGAAGGCTAAAATGAAATATTAACCGAGAGAGCCAAGAAACAAACAAGATGGGGAACAGTGATAAAAGAAAGTGCGCGTGAGTAACACGTATTTTCTAATCAAAGCAACAACAACAACAACAATAATAACCCAGTAAAATTCCACTAACGGGGTCTGGAGAGGGTAGTGTGTACGCAGACCTTACCCCTACCCCGAAGGAGTAGAGAGGCTGTTTCCGAGAGACCCTCGGCTAAAAAAAAATGACAAAAGGGCAAAAAGGGAGACAATATTAGTATCACAACAACAATCATAGGATAAATAGGAACACCATGAAATCCAGAAGAAAGATGCAAAGTAAAGGGAGACAATATTAGTAAATATTAGTATCACCACAACAGTCATAAGAAATATAGGAACACCATGAAATCTAGAAGAAAAATATAAACCAAAAGCGATAGCTAGTAAATAGGACCTGCACTGAAAAACCCTACTAGTTAGTCCCACAACATTCCCACTAGTTATTTTAGACAAAAACCCTACATGGCTAGTCCCACCA
Source organism: Nicotiana tomentosiformis (assembly GCF_000390325.3). Classification (NCBI taxonomy): domain Eukaryota; kingdom Viridiplantae; phylum Streptophyta; class Magnoliopsida; order Solanales; family Solanaceae; genus Nicotiana; species Nicotiana tomentosiformis. The sequence goes on from NC_090819.1 coordinate 141,333,268, forward strand.
TGTTACGAAGTAAGGCACGACTCAACTACCTTCTAACATACAACCCTAATACTCGACCTCCACATTTTCCTATCAAGTGTCATGTCCTCGGAAATATGGAGCCTCGCCATATCCTGCCTAATCACCTCTCCCCAATACTTCTTAGGCCGCCATCTACCTCTTCTTGTGCCCTCCATAACCAGCTGCTCACACCTCCGTACCAGAGCATCTGTGATTCTCCTCTGAACATGTCTGAACCATCTAAGCCTCGCTTCCTGCATCTTGTCATCAATGGGAGTCACATGCACCTTCTCCCGAATATCATCATTCCTAATCTTATCTATCCTAGTGTGCCCGCACATCTGCCGCAACATCCTCATTTCTGCTACTTTCATCTTTTAGATATGTGAGTTCTTAACGGGCCAACACTCATCCCCATACATCATGGCCGGTCTAACCACCGCTTTATAAAACTTACCTTTGAGTATCGGTGGCACTCTCTTGTCACACAGGACTCCGGATGCTAACCTCTACTTCATCTATCCTACCCCAATACGGTGTGTGACATCCTCGTCGATCTCCCCTCCCCCTAATAACCGAACCAAGGTACTTGAAGCTGCCTCTACTCAGGATGACCTGCGAATCAAGCCTCGCATCCACGCCCACTTCCCCTGGCTCAACGCTGAACTTACACTCCAGGTATTCCGTCTTCGTCCTGCTCAGCTTGAAACCCTTAGACTCAAGAGCCTGTCTCCAAACCTCCAGCCTCTCGTTAACACTGGATCGCGACTCATCAATCAAAACTATGTCATCGGCGAATAACATGCACCATGGCACATCCCCTTGAATATAGTGTGTTAACGCGCCCATCACTAGGGCGAATAAGACGGACTGAGCGCAGAACCTTGGTGTAACCCCATTACAATCGAAAAATGCTTAGAGTCGCCTCCTACTGTCCTAACCCGAGTCTTAGCCCCATCATACATGTCCTTAATTGCCCATAATGTAGGGAACCGACACACCTTTTGCCTCCAGGCATCTCTAGAGAATTACTCTAGGAACCTTGTCATACGCTTTCTCTAGGTCAATAAACACCATGTGCAGATCCTTCTTCTCTCTCTATATAGTTCCACCAACCTTCTAACAAGGTGTATATCTTCTATAGTCGAACGACCCGGCATGAACCCGAACTGGTTGTCGGATACAAACAATGTCATCTGCACCCTCGCTTCAACCACTCTCTCCCACACTTTCATGGTATGACTCAGTAATTTGATACCCCTATAATTGTTACAACTCTAGATATCACCTTTGTTCTTATACAATGGAACCACTGTACTCCACCTCCACTCATCCGACATCCTTTTCCCCTTAAAAATAATATTAAACAACCTAGTCAACCACTCCAAACTTGCTCTCCCCACACACTTCCAAAATTTCATCGGAATCTCATCTGGCCCGGTCGCTCTGCCCCTATTCATCTTATGCATAGCTCTCACGACCTCCTCAACCACGATACTCCTGTAGTACCCAAAGTCACGGTGACTCTCGGAATGCTCCAATTCGCCTAGCACAATATCCCGATCCCCTTCTTCATTCAGAAGTTTATAAAAGTAAGTCTATCATCTCCTCTTAATCTGGGCATCTTCCATCAATACTCTACCATCTTCGTCCTTGATGCATCTTACTTGGTCCAAATCCCGAGCCTTCCTTTCTCTCAACTTGTCCAGCCGGAATAACTTCTTCTCCCTACCTTTTCCCCCCAATTCCTCATACATACGACCATAAGCCGCAGTCTTAGCATCTGTGACCGCCAGCTTAGCCTCCTTCCTAGCTGCCTTATACATATCCATGCACACTCGCCTCTCCTCCTCACCTATGCTCCCCACTAACTTCAGGTACGCCGCCTTCTTTGCTTCCACTTTACCTTGGACCACTTTATTCCACCACCAGTCTCTTTTGTGCCCACCAGATACGCCCGTCGAGACCCCTAATACCTCTCTCGCAGCATTCCTAATACAGTCTACTGTCGTTGACCACATATTGCTCGCGTCACCACTGCTCCTCCAAGCTCCCATAACCGACAACCGCCCCTCCAACGCTTGGGATTTATCCTTAGTTAAGGCTCCCCACCTGATTCTCGGTCGTCCTCGAGTAGACCTTTTCCTCCTCTTTAACATAATACCAACGTCCATCACCAAGAACCTATGCTGCATCGCGAGTATCTCACCCGGAATCACCTTGTAATCCTTGCACAACCCTCTGTCACACCTCCTGAGGAGGATATAGTCAATTTGGGTCTTCGCCACCGCATTTTGAAAAGTAACCAAATACCTCTTCCTCTTCTGAAAGCTAGATTTCGCAATCACCAACCCCAAAAGCCTTAGCGAAGTCCAACAACGGTGTACCTCCTCCGTTCCTCTCCCCAAAACCAAAGCCTCCATGCACCTCGCCATAACCACATGCGGTCGACCCAATATGCCCATTGAAATCCTCTCCTATGAATAGCTTCTCAGCAGGCGGAACCTGACTCACAATCTCATCTAACCCTTCCCAGAAGCGCCGTTTAACCTCTTCATCTAGGTCCACATGCGGCGCATAGGCGCTAATGATGTTTATGGTGCACTCTCCAACCACCAACTTAATAGTCATCAATCTATCATTCACTCGTCTAACCTCAACCACAGACTCTCTAAATTCCCTATCCACCAAGATACTCACTCCATTCTTACCTTTCTGGACTCCTGAGTACCAAAATTTATACCCATCCACGTCCCTCGCCCTCGACCCTACCCACCTTGTCTCCTGGACACACGCTATATTAACCCTCCTCTTCTGGAGGATCTTCACCAACTCATTATTATAGCTCAAATTACCAAATTACGAAAATAAGTAGTATAAGGGGTGGCTCAAGACGAAAATACGCAACCGGGCCACCGAAATTACGAAAATGCCCTTCATTATTATAGCTCAAAAACTCACTCATTATATGCTACTAGTGCTGTAATTGTATTGTAGTTGCTGGTGATATTGTGTGTTATAAGGGGTGGCTCAAGAGGAGGCTAGTAAAGCCTAACCCCTAAATTTTTGGACCCCAAAAATTTTTTTGGTAGTGAATTTACTATTTTATTGATGCTTATAGGAAAAGAAAAAAAATTACAAAATCCTTATAAAAATTTATAGAAGGACTACTTATTTTTTAACAATAGAAATAATTTAGAACTTTAAATTAAGATACTCACATCTTCGTATTGATAAATAATGTTTTTTTCAATAAGATTCAAGGTAACAAATTGCAAATACATGGCTAACATCTTATTAACTTGAATTTTATTACCACGGTGAATATTAATATTATATTTTATAAAATAATTCCACTATAGACAAAAAGAAATAAAGAAGAAAAAATAATATAATATTAATATTATATTTTGCAAGATAACTATACTATAGAGAAAAAAAAATTAAAACCCCTTATTAAAAATTTGCTTTAAGCCACGAGTTTCATTGGGACGTCTTTGGTGTTATACTAGCAACATCATCAAATATTTCATGTGATTTAAGCGCAAGTTGTTCATAATATAATATAGCATAGAGGCAATAAAAGTTTTTGAATTTCATTTCAGATTATACTTCTTTCTGCAATTACAGAATTCAAACAAGAACAACACAAACAAAAAAACTCTGGTTCAAAATTTTGTTTACAGAAAGAACCGGAGAGAACAAAACCGTAGACTTGGAGACTAAAAAAGAAATCTAAAAAAGAATACTACTAAAAAGAGATAGGAGTACTACTTTCTTGTGGCGCTCTCTCCTTCAAATAAATAAATAAATAAATAAGTTAGAATAAACTCATCAAAACAAAAACAAACAAAAAGAGATTTAAGAGTTTTAGTAACAACTAACTCGGAATGAGCATCATTGTGATGCTGCTCCATAGCAGCTTCATTTTCAAACTTATACGAACATGTTTTCTTTTTACATTTTAGTCAAGAGTAGGTTGCTTTAGTGGTGAGCATTCTCCAATCACAATTAAGAGGTTGTGAGTTCGAGTCAACCCAAGAGCAAGGTGGGGTAGTTCTTGGAGGAAGGGAGCCGAGGGTCTATCGAAAATTGACTCTCTACCGCATGATAGGGATAAGGTCTGCGTGCAAACTACCCTCCCTAGACCCGACTAGTGAGATTATATTGAGTTGTTGTTGTTGTTGTTGTTGTTTTCTCTTTATATTTAACAGCGCAACTCTTATGGCGGTTCATGTAGTGGTCTTTGATCCCCACTTTGCTGCAGTGGTGAGGCACACCAAACAGGGGAATCTCACACCTGCACAAGGTTAATTATATGTTAATAAGTAAACAACGCACGGTAACTATTAAACCACAAGAAAAATTTATCACCATTAGTATCATCGTTCACTATCGCCTCCTCCACTTTAAAACATCAACTTGTCCTCTGTAACGTGAAAGAAAATCAAATAAGATTGTTACTATTACCAAACAAATGATATGCTCCGACTATAATTTTGAAAATGCTACTTTAAAAACTAACTAAGCAATTGACTTTATAGGAAAATGGCTGAGAGGAGTTTCTTATTCCATTAGAGAGATCAGAGCTTTTTGGTTGTAATTTGTAAGTCGGAGCTTGTTAGTTTCGTGAGTGAGAAGTGAGAGAGGGTAAATATATGGATTGTGCGGAACCGGGAAAATTAATAGTTCCCCCTAATTACTATTTTCAAGTGTTTAGAATGTGAGGGATTTGTGGTTCAGTTTGAATCGATTTTTTCCTAAAAAAAATAAAATCAAGTAAGTCGTTTTTTAAAATAGTTGAACCAAACCAGATCAATAAAGTTGGTTTTTTATCGTTTCGTTTTTGTCGTTTTTTCGGTTATTTTTCGATTTTTTTCTTAAATATGAGACATACACTACCAAAGACGTATTCCGACGACTACATTTTCAACGTAACACTATCAAACCAATTGTTCTTTGAGAAATCTATCATTTACCAAGATATATTGATAATAATTAAATCAGATGAATAATTTAAGTACTCAATTAAAAATTGATTATTTTTAACATGAAATAAATTCTTTTACTTAGCAAAAAAAAAACTACCAATCAAACTAGAAAGTAAAGGCATAAAATTAGATTATTATAATAGCAAATGCCTAGACTAAAAATACAAACGACTAATATGTATATAAAAATATACATACATATATATATATATGTAATAATAAATTTGAATAGATACTTCTATAGTCGGTTTGGTTTATTTTTTCCGGTTATTTTTTATTAAAACCAAAATCAAACCAAGCCAAACTTGAAAAGTAGCGAGTTTTTTTTAGTCGGTTTGATTCGATTTTTCGAATTTTTATGAACACCTCTAGTAAGGGGTCGTCTTGGCTCTACCTCTATTCCTATATAAAATAATAGTATATCAATTATTGCATAACATAGGAAGATAGTATTATTTACAAGGAAAACAACAAAGAGTAATTACCAACAGTATAACTTTATTCCTATTTCTGTGGAGACTTTACCTGTTTGTCCATAAAAAAAATTTATATGAATTTCAAGTTTGAAATGTGAGTTTTACCACTTTTTCAAGTAAAACATTATTTTTCTTATAAAATTGTAATATTTTTTTCAAATAAATGCATGTCCAAACATAATTTTAAATTTTAATTACTCTTTTTTCAACGTAACTCAAAATATTATTTTTTTCAAATTCACAATTTTTATATCCAAACGCCTACTAATTCGCTTCTACTCAACCAACCATTATGTAATTTACTGCAGATTTGTATGGGGAAAATGGCAGAAATAAGAAACTTCAATGCATTATCGATTTTTTAATCCCCGTAGAAGTTTGCTAAAAAGGTCCCGTCAAAATATTAAAGTTCGATTACTAGGATTTTGCCTTATTCACAAAATTTTAAAGCACACAACCTTATGGTGATGGTCAAGATTTTATCACAAAATTATGACGGATCACCATAGTTTTCCAGTATTATGGTTTAAAATTATAGTGATTGTCATGATTTATGGTGCATCAAAATTCTCCTTCAACTATGTTAAATAGACCTATTTAAAACCATTATTTATATTTAACTCTTTTAAGAAAAGCTTTTGGAAAATAACCCCGCCTCAGATTTTTAAAACACTCTTACCAGAATTTTAAAGCACCTGGCAGAATTTCGAAGAACTAAAAAATATGATGATTAGTGAAATTTTTAATGATAGAATTTTAAAGCAACAGAAATCATGACAATCACCAGAATTTTGAGTCAAAGTGCTAAAAAATCTGATGGTGATCCATAAGAATATTATGCTAAAATCATGACAATCAGTTTAATGTTGTGTGCTTTAAAATCTTGGCAATTGAGGAAAGTTATAGCAAGAGAACTTTTAAATTTTGGTGGGATCTTTTTCCCAAACTTTTGTTACGGAATAAAAAAAATCAATAACAACACTGAAATGTCCTATTTTTGTAATTCGTGGAGATTAGTTGTGCTAAATCCCCAACCAAACCACCCCTTAAAATTACTAGTTGGGTAATTTTTTGAGTCCAATTACATGGATTTAATTAGAACCACCTTTAGTTGGATTGAATAGTTAATTTTGGACCTTACAAATAAAATTAGGGATATTTTTTCTGTAAGTATAAAAATAAGACAATATTTATATGCTTTAGCTAATTCTTTGGGTTTTCAAAAAGTAGCTTTGTTTTATAAAAATATATGCAAATTCGATCAAAACATACAATTTGTATACAACCATTTGTTGTATAGAATCCGAACAAAACAAACAACTCTTATACAATGTGCATAAAAATTGAATATATAATATGGTCAAAACGTACAACGCGCATATAAAAAATCTGTATAAAATGTTTTCAAAACATACAATTTACATAAAATTATGTTTGTTATATTGTATTTTGTGTTATGGGATTACACTAGGTTTTTTTTTTTTTGTTGCATATTGTATTTTGTATGTCGTATGTACACCCAACATACAAAATAAATACAATTTATTTATGTCTCCCTCTTCATATTTCAGTCTGAAATTTCAGTCAAAATAACTTGAGCCTTCACCAAACTATCTCAAAGTTAATTTATAAACTCCACATGATATTCCTAATATTTTGTAACTAAACACGATTGTGATGACCCGATAGGTCATCTAGAGTTTTAACCCTTAGTTATGTATTTCAAAATCTCAAATAGCGATGTTTAACCTTTTTCGATTTGCGTGCGCAGTCCGTGTCTTCTTCCGGATAGTTTTTATGTGAAAAATTGATTAAAATGTGAAATCGTGATTTAACACTCATTTGACTTAGCTTCAGTCAACGTTTTGAGCAAACGGACTCGGATCCATATTTTAACAATCCGGGTGGATCCGTATCGTGATTTAGAACTTGGGTGTATGCCCGAAATTAAATTCGGAGGTCCCTAACTTAATTTATCGCAGTTTGTTGAAAATTAGAAGTTTAAAGGTTTAAAGAAATTTTAAGTTTGACCAAAGTTTGACTTTGTTTCTACCAGATTCAGATTTTGGTTCCGAGACTTGGAATAAGTTTATTACTGTATTTACGAATGGTCTTCAAAATTTGGTGCAAAACGAAGTTGATTTAGCGTGATTCAGATGTGTGGTTGTTAAAACGAAAGTTCTTAATTTTTATTGAAAATTTCATTCGTTTTGGTGTCTAATTCGTAGTTCTAGGATTTATTTTGGTATGTTGATTGGGTGAGCGAGTTCGTAAAATATTTTTGGACTTGTGTGCATGTTTGGTGTGGAGCACCGAGGGCTTAGGTGAGTTTTAGATATGCTACGGGTGTTTCGGACCTAGAAATTTTTGGGTTAATTGAACTTCTGCTATCATCTGGTGATTTCTTCTTCGCGATCGCGAAGAGTAATTTGGGTTGGGGTATTTTCCTTAATTGCGAACGCGATAGCTGGGTCGCAAATACGGAGCAATGGGGGACTTACCCTTCGCGAAGACGACCAGCTTCTCGCGAAGGCGTATGGGTTTGGACCTGGGAAGGGAGACCAGTGCTTTAGTCTACGCAAACGCGCGCCCAGGCTCGCGAACGCGAAGGTGTGGTGGGTTAAACCTACGTGAGCGCGTCGCGTAAGCCAAATGGGCAGTACCCTTCGCGAACGCATCACGTATCTCGAGAACGCGATGAACACTTGCCGCCCAGTCATTTAAACATTTCAAAAATGGGATTTCACTCATTTTTTACCGTCTTTCCATTAGAGCTCGGCCTAGAGACGATTTGGAAGAGAAAATTCATCATCCTTTCATAGGTTAGCATACTTTTACTAATTTTCTTCCATTTCTAATATCACCCATTAGTTTTTAGCCTTAATCTTTGTCCTTTCATGGTAGAAAACTAGGGATTTTGGAAGAATTGAGTTTTTTTATTCATGATTTAGACCTCAATTTGGGGTCGGATTTCGAAACTAATTACATAATCGGGCTTGAAGGAGAATGGGTAAATGAGTTTTGGTCTGAATCTCGAGGTTTTACCAAGCGAGCCCGGGGTTGATGTTTTTTGACTTTTTAGGAAAAAGTGTAAAAATCTTAACTTTACGTATTGTAATTGATATCCATAGTATTGCTTGATGTTAATGAGTAAATTTTGGTTAGATACGATTGGTTTGGAAACGGATTATAGAGAAAAGTCCCCAGTAGAGCTCTGAGTTGATGGCGGAGTGAGGTAAGTGCTGGGTTTATTCTTGATTTGAGGGAATTAAGAACCCTTGAGTTATGTGCTATGTGAAATTCATGTGTTGTGGCGTATATACGAGGTGACGAGTGTATATACGCTGCCAAAATACTTGTTTCCCCGTTTTCCGCATTTCACTAATTTTTTCATTACATGCCTTAACTGTTACATACTTTAGATACTTCCTATGCCTTTATTTGCTACTTGTCATTTATTATTTTCGTGTTAAAAATATTAGATTCTCCCAAGATTCCATGATTTACTGCTACTTGCCTTTAATGACTTACGTGTACCCTTTAGTTGTCATTTTTTTGATGTGTCTTACTGTTTAGCATTAACCATAATGAATTCTTAATCAGAGACGAGATTTCCTTTCTGGTTCTGCTTCATATCTATTAATCGTACATAATTCTTGTGATTCAAGCTGTTAAATTGATTACACTTATTGGTTTATTCATATTGTAGGGTGGGATCGGGTTGCGCGCCGCAACAAGTGAAATAAAAGTGGATTGATATAGCAAAATAAGGGTGAATTTATATTGATATGGTGGGATCGGGTTGCGCGCCGCAACATATGAAATACGGGTACATTGATATGGTGTAATAAGGGTGAATTATGATATTAATTTCGATTATTTGGTGAAATCGGGATGCGCGCCGCAACATATATTTATTCATTATTGTTGATATTATTATGGTGGAATAAGGGAGGATTGTGTTGTACGGTGGGATCGGATTGCGTGTCACAACAATCTATGTGTTTTTATTCCATATTGTGTTGTGTTGGCTTCAGTATTTTCATACGAGATTCTAAGGATTTGTATTCTGTCATTTACTAGTTTTCCTTTGGAGATTGAGTTACTTTCATGTGTTAACTGTTTTAATTCATTTTCGTATTTTTCTTTCATGTCTTTATTTTATATTGCGTACAGGTTATTGTAAGTGACTGTCTTGGCCTTGTCACTGCTTCGTCGAGGCTAACTCAACACTTAGAGAGTACATGTGGCCGATTATACTCATACTACACTCTGCACTTCTTATGCGGATTTTGATATTAGTCCCAGCTATACGTGTGTCACGACCCAAAATCTCACATGCCGTGATGGAGCCTATCTCAATACTAGGCAAGCCGAAAATCTCAAAAAATCACCATATCTTTTTAATTTGAAAAAATAATTTTTATATTCAGCTGAAGAAAATCTCACAAACACAAATATAAACACTCCCAAAACTCGGTGTCATTGCGTACATGAGCATCTAATATAAATATATAGTCTGACCGATAAAATACTGTCTGAAAGTATAGAACAATACAATAACTGAAAGAAAGATAGACAAGGTCAGTAGACTCTAGGCAGCTACCTTGATAGTCTCCAACTGATAGCACTTTGAGATCTAACACATGGATCTGCACACGAGGTGCAAAGTGTAGTATGAGTACAACCAACTCAATAAGTAACAAGACTAACCTCTGGGCTGAAAGTAGTGACGAGCTCCGCAGGTACAGTCCAGTATAAATAATGGTACAAAAATGTAGGTATGCTTTCAAGTTTAATAGTTAAACTCGGTACAAGTCAAATAGATCAATACTGCATGATATGAGGAATATGACATCTCAGTAGAAAGGCCTCATGTAAATACTGGTCACAAATTATTCGGTCACTCAGTATTGTTTATGGCCAATCTAGCCCAGGGATATTTTGTCACGTATATATATACACATCGATTGACAGTAGTCACTCAGTACCGTATAAGGCCAATCCAACCCTGGGATAATTTATCCCCAAATGTAAATGATACAGACAATATCCATGTCCAGGTAAATTTATTATAATATAAATAAGTAAAGCAAGTCCATGCCCTAGAAAATCCATCCCGAATATATATAATCATCTACGCTCACTAGGGTGTGTACAGACTCCGGAGGGGCTCCTTCAGCCCAAGCATGCCATAAAGCCTATATGGCCTACTGCAGGCGGGCAGTCCCGATCCGTATAATAACAAAGCCTATAAGGCCTACTGCACGCGGGCAGCCCCAATCCATAAAATAGTAAAGCCTATAAGGTGTGTTGTAGGCGGCAGCCCCGATCCATATAACAATGTATAAAGCTATTCTTGCATGTTGCAGCTGGGCAGCCCCGATCCATTTAATGATAACATATATAAAGCCAATATGGCCTTCTGCGGCGCACAGCTCGATCCCATAAATATCCTCACGATGGACGAATATGTCTGAGTGTAAAATGTATATTTTTGAAACAATTAATTCCACAGCAACACGACCCCATGGGTCCCAAAATATTGGCACATAGCCTAAACACGATATTTAATAAGAGCCTCGACTCAATTTCTCTAACGCGTGGAACATGTTCAGATAATAACATGATTCTTTAATTTTACAACTTCACGGGATTTATTCAAGTCACAAATTTCTATGGTGCACATCCACAAGCCCGACCTATCGTGTGTGTCACCTCCAAACAATTTATATCATACCAAATTCGGGGATTCATACCCTCACAACCAAGGTTAGAAGTGTTACTTACCTCAAATCGTGTAATTCTTTATTATGTTATGCCTTTGCATCGTGAATTGGCCTCCAAACGCCTCGAATCTAGCCACAATTAATTCGATTCAGTTAATAAAATGTATTGGAATTAATTCCATAAGAAAATACTAATTTTTCCAATAAAATCCGAATTTAGCTCAAAAATCGCTCGTGGGACCCACGTATCGGAACCCGGCAAAAGTTACAAAATCCGAAATATCATTCAACCACGAGTCTGACCATATAAATTTTGCCAAAATCCGACCTCAACTCGACCTCCAAACCCTTAAATCTTATTTTCAAATCCCTGATTTATACCTCAAAAATACGTAATCTAGTCGGATTATTCGATGATAATTCAATGTTATGGAGTAAAAATGATTACAAGTGACTTACCTCAAGTTTCCCTTGAATTCTCTCGAAAAATTGCCCCAAAAACCGTGCTTGAAGGTCCAAAAATGGCAAAACTCGGAACCTATCAAATCACGTCTGATTGACCTCAAATTTTGCACACAAGTCATAAATGACATAACGGAGCTATGAAAATTTTCAGAACTGGATTCTGATCCCGATGACAAAAAGTCAACTCCCCGGTCAAACTTCTCGAAAATTCAATTTTCGCCATTTCAAGCCAAATCCCACTACGAACTTCCAAATAATTTTTCGGGCACGATCCTACGTCCAAAATCACCATACGGAGCTATTAGAATCATCAAAACTCTATTTCAGGGTCGTTTACACATAAGTCGACATCCTGTCAGTATTTTTACTTAAACTTTAAACCTTAGAACTAAGTGTTCTAATTTATTCCAAAGCCTCACCGAACCCGAACCAATTAACCCGATAAGTCATAAAAACAACTATAAAGCATAAATTGAGCAGTAAATAGGGAAACAGGATTGTAATACTAAAAACTCCCGGCCGGGTCATTATACTCTCCCCCACTTAAACATGCGTTCGTCCTCGAACGTGCTAAGAGTTGTTTCCATGCCATCAACTCACTATTCCATCTTGCCACGCATGTACCCGGGGGTGATCCTACGTCACCCTATTCTATATAGGCCTCACAACACAATATAACTGAAAATCATTAATTTAGCCTTAGCCCATAAACTTAGAACCCAAATTTCCAACATCCAGAATTCTTTTCAAGACACGAATCTCATTTCTACACATTGTATAAGTTTGAACAAGTTGTATCAAGCCATAAACACAACCCCAGATATAATCACGTAACATACTACACAACTCACATGTTCGCAGCACCATTCCCGATCACATTAACTACTCAAACCAATTGGTACTGGTATTAACCCCATATCAAACAAAACCTCATTCCAAAACCTTCGTACACTACTGAAAATGGAATACATACGCGGAATCTCATAACCCTTTATCAGATCAACAAGTCATGGAGCTCTCTCGCCCCAACCAGAACCATAATCCCTTTCTTAACCGACTTTTAATGTCATCTTCCCAACTATATCGTAATCAAACCTGACAGTACCCATTCTAGATCCAATGACCATATATTATTAAATGCAACTATCCCATAGACATGACACACCAATATAACTCAAGCCACAACTGCGCAATCTGTGTACCCAAAAATAGAAAATGTCTCAAAGAAGAGAACTGTATTGCGAGTTCAACAAGCACCGCCACAACTGCAATGATATAAGCTCATTATATATAGTAGAATCAATACACACAAATTTAATAACAGTAACCAGCTCTTCTAGAGCTCACATTAACATCACTCGCACGGACAACTCACGTGCTATAGTATCAATATCTAGACCCGCACACAACTCACGTGCCAATAATATCAGTATATGGATTCGAACGGACAACTTACCTGCCAATAACATAATCCACCTCGCATGGTCACATGCCTCCAGTACAAGCATATCATAGATGAGCAATCAAATAAGTACACATGTATATGATAAATGAAATAAGATTCACATGCTCCTAGACGTGTATAAATAACACGCCATAGGGTAGGCATGTGCAAAGTGTGATGTCACAACTCAAATCAGTAATTAACACAGAAATAGTAACTACCCAATTTATTCAGGGAATTAGCCTCTTTGTAACCTCAAGTGTAGCCCGGATAGTTCTCGACAAAGGTACAAATACGAGAAACATTATAACTTTACGCTTAACAGTCAATTCTAGGCATATCTTTGCCTAAGCATTCTTCCGAGTATGAATACTTTGCCCCGATGCCCGCACATGGGCTCAAATCTCACATATATGCACACTCATAGCGCATAGCTATCACAATTAATTAACGCAACCGGTTCCTCCACTGAGTTTAAATAAAACACTCACCTCAAACAGGCCGCAACCCTGAAACAATATGCTTCAGAGAACTCCCAGTTTCCAAATTCATATAATACATGAACAACCGTAACTAATCCCAACTCCAGTACTCGAATGACTAATACATCCTTCATGCACGATCATCTCACGAGGAAATTTTTCAAAATTCTTTCGTGCCACATAGCAATAATTTGAATATCAGTAGTCTATCAACCATGTGAGTACCGCAATACTAATTTAACATTTGTAAGTCAAAATATAATGCACCTTCTGAAATACGCACCCTTCACATACAACACCAAGTAATAATAGTATTCATCTAGTCATTTGGAACCGCACATGTTGTCTAAGAATTCATGACCATTCTGCCCAAACTTCGTGACCTTCTTTCAAGACTGAACTGCCACCTTATACATGTAAATCTAACTTCCGTACAACACATAACATCTATCTTGCCATCATATGAAAAGCACAAGAATCTCATTATTAACTCTGGGTCACCAGTAAGTTACATATTCGGTTAGTTAGAAATCTCTCTCTTGCTTCTTTCCAGGAGAAAATCACAACATAAAACACGTTCCCCACACTGATAGAGAATATCTGGCTCAACCCATGGTGGAAACCATCAAGAACTATTCGAAATCCATTTGCACCTAACCAAGCTATCAGAACTGAAATCCTCTAACTCGACCAAGCCACGCAGGTCACCAAACCCAAGAATATCAACACCGAAACATCTGTAAAAATCTCACCACATCATAATTACCAAAAGAACTGATCATACCATTACCATACTTATCCAACTTGTTACCAATTTCTCCTATTATCTTCGAGTTTCGTCTGAATTACCCTCAAGTTGACATTTCTCCTTATCAGAACACTACTATCCTTACCCACAGCTCACTACAAGACATCCTAACATAAAACTATACGGCCCTAAGGCCCATAAGCCACTGTATTCTTCTTAAGCACCACAAAAGTACCACAACCGAGACCCCCACACTGAAAATACCTTATGCGGATTTAAAATTGTTCCTTTTTACCTTTCTTGCACTGAAATATAGAATCCATAGTCATACAGAATTAGCGCAAGTCCCGGCACCATCCAGTGTAAATAACTGATTCTAGCAATATACAAATTTCAAATTTCAATTGACACATATACATTTTGAATCCATTAGAACCCTTTCGAAAGTCACCCACTATGCTCAAATCTAAATTGCACCGTCCAAACGGGCAGAAAGACACAATCCCCATTAGCACAACAACCCCCAAAGAAGTAACCCTGCCTTAACACCACCAATCAAATTCATATTTTGTGCGCACTATATCCTTCAAAATAATAATTTAATCATTTCATGATTTTACATATTTTCATAAAGTGCAATATAACCCTCATTCAAGAAATTGTTTTACTCGAGTCATCCCCGATATCAACCTCTACAAGTCATAACCAATCAACAAGTATGCCTCGGACCAAAACCAATACCGCACATAATCGTGCAATCAAATCATAGATAGCAAACTCCTTCACTTAGCTCAAAGTCATATAACAAAACATCTGATAACTCACCATACACATACTCTACTATTGTCATAATCCCGTAGTCAATTCCACGAAAAGTTTTCACAAGCTCAGGTAACATAAATCATAAAATACCTCAAATCATCTACTAAGCTCGACTTTATTCTTTTAACACTCAAGTCAACTTTCTCAACCAGATTCAAATTCAAATATCAACACACATACACTCCGCTGGTATAAAAGAAACTCTACACTCAACATTATAAGGAACACACCTATGTAGATTACTCCGTAGGAGATAACCCACCTGCTTAGCCTCAAATTGGCATCTTGATATACCCTTTCGCATCTACAATTACTATGCAATCACTTAATCTTTTAGAGTCTAAACTAATTAACAAGACATGAGAATTTAATTTGTCCCACAATTTAACTGAAATATCCTTCAAAACATTCATACTCGAGACTGTATGTCACAACAAAATGAAAATCAAGCACTTAATGGCCCTTTTTACATTTCAAGGAAATGCTTCTCGTCACATTCAAATCGTCTTAACATATCCCGCAGTCACATCATACTCATCACAAAGCCATTCCACGGCTCATCGAGCCACCAATTCCACCCGTAGGGACATTACCTGACATATAAGTCCAAATGTACACGTTACAACTGAAGCTACTAAACTTAAGTTGCGGTCTAACCCTGGCCTCGAGTCCTCCAGACTGGCCTATCACCAAAACACAAAATACACATCTCGAACCTCATCCCTAGAATCACAAGCCGGCGATGCACAACTGATATCGAGCGCTCACATGCACACACGAATGCGTGGAAGAAATTCAAATAGTTATGTTTCAAGCTAAATCAATTCCGCATGATAGAATACAAGAAAGTGAAATTTTCCTAAGGGTTCGGCAGCCTCTTGAAAATAAGTACAGACGTCTCCGTACCGATCCGCAAGACTCTACTAAACTTGCTCATGACTTGTGAGACCTATGTAACCTAGAGCTCTTATACCAACTTGTCACGATCCAAAATCACACATGTCGTGATGATGCCTATCTTAAAACTAGGCAAGCCGAAAATCTCAATAAACCACCATATCTTTTAAATTTGAAAACATAATTTTTATATTCAGCGGAAGAAAACCTCACAAACACAAATATAAACACTCCCAAAACCCGGTGTCACTAAGTACATAAGCATCTAATATAAATACAGAGTTTGACTAATAAAACACTGTCTGAAAGTATAGAACAATACAGTAACTCAAAGAAAGAGAGACAAGGTCAGCGGACTCCAAGCAAGTACCTTGATAGTCTCCAACTGATATCACTCTGAGATCTAACAATCACCGTATCTGAAAGCACATGGATCTGCACACAGGGTGCAGAGTGTAGTATGAGTACAACCGACTCAATAAGTAACAAGACTAACCTTTGGGCTGAAAGTAGTGACGAGCTCCGCAGGTACAGACCATTATAAATAATGGTACAAAAATATAGGCATGCTTTCAAGTTTATTAGTTAAACTTAGTACAAGTGAAATGGATCAATACTGTATGATATGAGGAATATGACATCTCAGTAGAAAAACCTCATGTAAATATTGGTCACATATTATTCGGTCACTCAATACTATTTATGGCCAATCCAGTCCAGGGATATTCCGTCCTGTAAATATATACACATCGACTGACAGTCAGTCACTCAGTACCGTATAAGGCCAATCCAGCCTTGGGGTTATTTATCCCCAAATGTAAATGATACAGACAAGATCAATATCCAGGTAAATTCATTACAATATAAATAAGTAAGGCAAGTCTATGCCCTGGGAAATCCATACCAAATATATATAATCATCTACGCTCACCGGGGTGTGTACAGACTTCAGAAGGGCTCCTTCAGCCCAAACGTGACATAAAGCCTATATGGCATACTGTAGGCAGGCAGTCTCAATACATATAATAACA
Source organism: Nicotiana tomentosiformis (assembly GCF_000390325.3). Lineage (NCBI taxonomy): Eukaryota > Viridiplantae > Streptophyta > Magnoliopsida > Solanales > Solanaceae > Nicotiana > Nicotiana tomentosiformis. Next base: position 141,350,353 of record NC_090819.1, read on the forward strand.
AAGCCTATAAGGCCTACTGCACGTAGGCTGCCCCCGATCCATAAAATAGTAAAGCGTATAAGGTCTGGCAGCCCCGATCCATATAATAATAATGTATAAAACCATTTTGCCTGCTGCAACCGGGCAGCCCCGATCCATATAATGATAACATATATAAATCATATATGGCCTACAGCGGCGTGCAACTCGATCCCATAAATATTCTCACAATAGACGAATATGACTGAGTATGGAATGTATATTTTTGAAATAATTAATTCCATAGCAACACGACCCCATGGGTCCCAAAATATTGGCACATAGTCTAAACACGATATTTAATAAGGGCATCGGCTCAATTTCTCTAACTCGTGGAACATGTTAAAATAATAACATGATTCTTTAATTTTACAACTTCACAGGATTTATTCAAGTCCCAAATTTCTATGGTGCACGTCTACATGCCCTTCACCTATCGTGTGTGTCACCTCCAAACAATTTTATCATACCAAATTCACGGATTCATAACCTCAGAATCAAGTTTAGAAGTGTCACTTACCTCAAATTGTGTAATTATTTATTCTGTTATACCTTTACCTTGTGAATTGGCCTCCAAACACCTCGAATCAAACCAAATTTAATTCGATTCAGACAATAAAATTTATTGGAATTAATTCCAAAAGAAAATACTAATTTTTCTAACCGAATTCGAAATTTAGCTCAAAAATCGCCTGTGGGGACCATGTCTCGTAACTCGATAAAAGTTACAAAATCCAAAATCCCATTCAATCACGAGTCTAACCATATAAATTTTACCAAAATCCGACCTCAACTCGACCTCCAAACTCTCAAATCTTATTTTCAAATCCCTAGGTTCAAATCCTCGATTTATACCTGAAAAAGACGTAATCTAGTCGGATTATTCGATGATAATTTAATGTTATGGAGTAGAAATGATCACAAATTACTTACCTCAAGTTTCCTTTGAATTCTCTCTAAAAATCGCCCCAAAAATTGTGCTTGAAGGTCCAAAAATGGCAAAACTCGGAACATATCAAATCACGTCCGATTGACCTCAAATTTTGCACACAAGTCATAAATGACATAACGAAGCTATGCAAATTTTCAGAAGTGGATTCCGACCCCGATGACAAAAGGTCAATTCCCCAGTCAAACTTCTCGAAAAATTAATTTTCACCATTTCAAGCCAATTCCCACTACAGACTTTCAAATAATTTTCCGAATATGCTTCTAAGTCCAAAATCACCATACGTAGATATTGAAATCATCAAAACTCCATTCCAGGGTCGTTTACACATAAGTCGACATTCAGCCACTATTTTAACTTAAAGTTTAAACCTTGGAACTATGTGTTCCAATTCATTCCAAAACCTCATCGGACCCGAACCAATTAATCTGGTAAGTCATAAAATAACTATAAATCATAAATTGAGAAGTAAATGGGGAAATGGGATTGTAATACTAAAAACGACCGGCCGAGTCATTACAACCTGAGGTGCAGTAGCTCGGATTATCACATTTGGAGACTTGAGGTAGATCTGCTAACGTCCACAGACCTTGAGGTCCCCCTCCTCTTACCTCTTTTCCTATTCATTTCATTCGAAATAATTGTATTTATTTCAAACTCTATTTGTAGAACTTCTAGAATCTCGTGCACTTGTGACACTAGGTTCGGGGTTGTACTTAGATATTTTTGTCGTTACACCTTATTCCAGTTTTATTTCAACTTAATTAGTTTTAATTACCCGAATTGTTTAAAAAGTTATAATATTTACTCTAATGTTGGCTTGCCTAGCGAGTGGAATATTGGACGCCATCACACCCCGAAGGTAGGAATTCCAGGTCTTGACAAGTTGGTATTAGAGCACTAGGTTACCTAAGTCTCACGAGTAGCGAGCCATCTTAGTAGAGTCTGGAGGATCGGTACGGAGACGTATGTACTTATCTTCGAGAGTCTATGGAGTTTAGGAACAATTTCATGTATATTTTTCTCTGTCGTGCGATTGTATTCTATCATTGATGATTAAATTCTTTTATTCTTGTTCTCTCACAGATGGCAAGAACACGTACTGTATCTACAGCAGGACAGCAGCCGGAGCCCCTAGTGGCAGCTCCTACCAGGGGCAGAGATCGAGGCTAAGGTCACGCCAGAAGCCGAGCCCAACCTAGAGCTCGAGCAGCAACACCAGCAATGAAGCCTCAGTAGATTTTGATGAAGAGGTTTCAGCTTATACAGTACCCGTTGGACCCGTTCAGGTTTCGGAGGGGTTCATAGTCATTATAGTGCTCCATGACGCTCTAGTCCGTTTGGTGGGACTTATGAAGAGTGTGGCCCATGCTGGTACATTTCCGGTAGCACCGGCCATCTCTCAGGTTGGAGGAGGAGCACAGACTCTCGCTACTCACACTCCGGAGCAGATGGCTCCCCAGTATCAGACTCCAGCAACCCCTCCAGTTGGGGTAGTTCAGCCGGTTGTTGCGGCACAAGCCGATGATAGGCCCATAATGTCTTACGAGGCTTTGTTGAGATTATACAACTTTACCAAGCTCTTTCTAGTTCATTTTAGTGGTGCACCTTCTGAGGACCCAAATGATTATCTTGACCACTGCCATGAGGTGCTACGGAACACGGGTATAGTTGAGACCAATGAGGTCAATTTTACTGTGTTTCAGATAACGAGTTCTGCCCAGAGGTAGTGGAGAGACTATATGTTGACCAGACCAGCTGGGTTACCTGCACTTACTTGGGATCAGTTCTCACAACTATTTATAGAGAAGTTCCTCCCTGTCACCTTGAGGGAGGAGCACCGCAGGCAGTTCGAGCGCCTTCAGCAGTGTAATATGACTATTACTCAGTACGAGACCCATTTTGTGGACCTAGCCTGTCATGCCATTATCTTGCTTCCTACTGAGAGAGATAAAGTGAGGAGATTTGTTGATGGACTCACTTACACTATCAGGCTACAAATGGCCAAGGAAATCGGGAATGATATTTCCTTCTAGACGGCTGCAAACATTGCGGGGCGGATCGAGATGGTTTATGCTCAAGAGAGGGGGCAGGTGTCAAATAAGAGGCCTCATCATTCTGGTGGTTTCAGTAATGCCTCATCTATAAGCAGAGGTAATTTTGGTAGAGGCCATCCTCCCATGCCATTTCTGTCAGTGGTTCAGGCATCTTACAGTGCTTCATGGATGTGTGGTCCTTATGTGCCTTATTTTGGGCAGCCAACTTACAGTGAACCACCAGCTCATATCAGTGCGCCTCCGATTCAGAGCTATCATCGTGGTTATCTGGCCTATTTGGGTCAGCTTTAGTTTCAGCAGCCACAACAGCAGGATGGATGTTTTTAGTGTGGTGGTATTGGGCATATTAGAAGGTCATGTATGAGATTATTGGGCGGCATGCCACAACAGAGTTCTCGTGCCATGATTCCGGCACTGGTTGCTCCACCGCCCACTTAACCAGCTAGAGACAGGAGTCAGACAGCCATAGGTAGGGGTCAGGCTATTAGAGGTGGAGGCCAGCCAGCTAAAGCCCATCATAGAGACGTAGTTCATAGTGGTGAGGCCCAACCCCAATTTTATGCTTTCCCTTCTAGACTTGAGGCTTAGTCATCTGGCGCTTTTATCACATGTATTTTTCCTACGTTTCATCCTATTTTGCTTCATATCTGGTTGTGCCTCATGATTATTTGAGTGCTCATGTGTATGTGTCCACACTTGTGCGAGATTCTATTGTGGTAGATCGTGTATATCGCTCGTGTGTAGTTACTATTGGGATTCTTCAGACTAGCGTAGATCTCTTACTTCTTGATATGGTAGATTTTGATATCATCTTGGATATGGATTGGTTATCACCGTATCATGCTTATTGGATTATCATGCCAAGATAGTGACCTTAGTAATGTCGGGATTGCCTCGATTAGAGTGGGGGGAACTCTTGGCCATTCTACCAGCAGGGTTATGTCTTATGTGAAGGCTCGACCCTTTGTCTAGAAGGGGTGTCTAGCTTATTTGGCTTATATTCGTGATTCTAGTGCGCAAGTTCCTTCCATGGATTCAGTACAAGTTGTCCATGAGTTTCTAGAGGTGTTTCCTGCAGATCTGTCGGGGATGCCACCCGACAGAGATATTGACTTCTATATTGATTTAGCTCCAGGCACTCAGCCGATTTATATTCCGACATACTGTATGGCCCAGCCAGAGTTGAAAGAATTGAAGGAGCAACTGCAAGACTTGCTTGATAAGGGCTTCATTAGAGTTAGTGTCTCGCCCTGAGGTGCGCTTGTATTGTTCGTGAAGAAAAAAAATGGATCGATGAAGATGTGCATAGATTATCGGTAGTTGAACAAAATCACCAATAAGAATAAGTATCCATTGATGATGATTGATGACTTATTTCATCAGCTTCAAGATGCCAAGGTGTTTTCAGATATTGATTTGAGGTCTAGCTACCATCAGTTGAACATTAGGGCATCTGATGTCCCTAAGACATCTTTTCGGACTCGGTATAGGCATTATGAGTTCTTAGTGATGTCATTAGGGCTGACAAATGCCCCCGAAATATTTATAGATTTGATGAACCAGGAGTTCAAGCCCTATTTGGATTCCTTTGTGGTTGTATTTATTGATGATATCTTGATCTACTCTCGCAGTCGGTAGGAGCATGAGCTGCATCTTCAGATTATGCTTCAGACTTTGAGAGATAGCCAGTTATATGCCAAGTTTTAAATGTGAGGTTTGGTTGGACTCAGTCGCCTTTTTAGGTCATGTAGTGTCACCAGACGACATAAAGGTAGATCCCAAAAGATTGAGGCAGTTCAGAACTGACCTAGACCTATTTCAGCTACAAAGATTTGGAGTTTCTTGGGTTTTGCGGGTTATTACCGCCGGTTCGTGGAGGGGTTTTCATCCATATCAGCCTTATTGACTAGATTGACCCAGAAGGGTGCCCCATTTATATGTTCAAATGAGTATGAGTTGAGCTTTCAAAAGCTCAAGACTGCTTTGACTATGGCGCCAGTGTTGGTGTTGCCCACAGGTTCAGGATCTTATACGGTGTATTGTGATGCATCTCGTATTGGGCTCGGTGTGGTATTGATGCAGGATGGCAGGGTGATCGCATATGCGTCACGGCAGTTGAAGGTTCATGAGAAGAATTGCCATGTTCATGACTTAGTGTTGGCAACCATTGTTCATATGCTGAAGATTTGGAGGAACTATCTTTACGGTGTGTCGTGCGAGGTATTCACGGATCATCGTAGTCTACAGTATTTGTTCAAACAAAAGGATCTCAACTTGAGGCAGAGGAGGTGGTTGGAGCTGTTGAAAGACTATGATATCACTATTTTGTATCACCCCGGAAAGTCCAGTGTGGTGGCCGATGCCTTGAGTAGAAAGGTAGTGCGTATGGGAAGCCTTGCATACATCTCATTTGGTGAGAGACCGCTTGCATAAGATGTTCATGCTTTGGCCAATCAGTTCGTAAGATTAGATATTTCAAAGCCCAATCATGTTCTTGCTTGTACAGTCGCTCGGTCTTCCTTGTATAAGCGTATCAGAGAGCGTCAGTATGATGATCCTCATTTACTTATCCTTAGGGACACAATACGACACAGAGGTGCCAAGCAGGTTACTGTTGGAGATGATGGGGTTTTGAGGATGCATGGTCGTATTTGTGTGCCCAATGTAGATGGACTTCGTGAGTTGATTCTTGAGGAGGCTCACAGTTCCCGGTATTCTACTCATCCGAGTGCTGCCAAGATGTATCAAGACTTGCGGTAACATTATTGGTGGACAAGGATGAAGAAGGATATAGTTGCATATATAGCTCTGTGTCTAAATTGTCAACAAGTTAAGTACGAGATGGTGGTTTGATTCATAAGTTAGAGATTTCTAAGTTGAAGTGAGAGCGTATCACTATAGATTTTGTTGTTGGACTCCCACAGACTCAGATGAAGTTCAAAGTGGTATGGGTCATTATGGACAGGTTGGCCAAGTCAGCACATTTCATTCTAGTGGCAGTTACCTATTCTTCAGAGCGATTAGTTGAGATCTACATTCACGAGATCGCCCGTCTTTACGGTGTGTCTGTGTCTATCATTTCTGATCGAGGTACGTAGTTCACCTTGCACTTTTAGAGGGAAGTACAACGTGAGTTGGGCATGTAGGTTGGGTTGAGCATAACATTTCATCCCCATACGGACGGACAGTCGTAGCGCACTACTTAGATATTGGAGGATATGCTTTGCACTTATTTTATGGATTTCGGGTGTTTTTGGGATCAGTTTTTGGTGCTTGCGGAATTTACCTACAATAACAGCTAACAGTCGAGCATTCAAATGACCCCCTATAAGGCATTATACGGGAGGCAGTGTCGATCGCCGATGGTTCAAGCCAAGGGAGGCTCGATTGTTAGGTACAAATTTAGTACATGATGCTTTGGATAAGGTCAAGATTATCCAGGATCAACTTCGCACAGCTCAGTCTAGGCAGAAGAGTTATGCCGACCGTAGAGTTCATGATATTGTATTCATGCTTGGAGAGAGGGTATTACTCCATGTTTCACCCATGAAGGTGTGATGAGGTTCGGAAAGAAGGGAACGTTGAGCCCTAGGTACATCAGACCCTTTGAGATTCTTGAGAGAGTAGGTGAGGTGGCCTACAAGCTCGCATGGCCACCTAGTTTATTAGCAGTTTATCCAGTGTTCCATGTGTCTATGCTTCGGAAGTATCATGGTGATACGCCTCATGTGTTAGATTTCAGTTCAGTCCAATTAGACAAGGATATGACTTATGAGGAGGAGTCGGTGGCTATTCAAGCCCGACAGATCTGATAGTTGAGGTATAAGAGTTATCCTTCAATTCAAGTGTAGTGGAGAGGTCATCTGATCGAGGCAGTCACTTGGGAATCCGAGTCGGACATATAGAGTAGATATCCACACCTTTTCATCAGTCTAGGTATTTTTTTTATGTTTGTTCGAGGACGAACATTTGTTTTAGAGGTAGAGAATATGATGACCAGATAGGTCATCTAGAGTTTTAACCCTTAATTATGTGTTTCTAAACCTCAAATAGCTTTGTTTAGCCTCTCTTGATTTGCGTGTCTTCTTCCAGAAGGTTTTTATGTGAAACATTGATTAAAATGTGAAATTGTGCTTTAAAACTCATTTGAGTTGACTTCGATCAATATTTTGAGAAAATAGATCCGGATCCGTGTGTTAATGATCCCGGTGGGTCCATATCATGATTTGAGACTTGGGCGTATACTCGGAATCGAATTCGGAGGTCCCTAGTTTGATTTATAGCAATTTGTTAAAAATTAAAATCTTAGAGGTTTAAAGAAATTTCAAGTTTGACTTTGTTCCTACGAGGTCCAGATTTTGGTTCTAGAACTTGGTATAAGTTCATTTCTGTATTTACGACTTATCTACAAAATTTGGTGCAAAATAGAGTTGATTTGGCTTGATTCGGACGTCCGATTGTTAAAACAAAAGTTCATAAGTTTTATTGAAAATTTTATTTATTTTGATATCTGATTCATAGTTTTAGGCGTTATTCTGGTGTTTTGATCGCGCGAGCGAGTTCATATAATATTTTTGGACTTGTGTGCATGTTTGGTTCGGATCCCCGAGGGATCAGGTGAGTTTAGGATAGGTTTCGGGTGTTTCGAACTTAGAAATTTATTAGTCGTTTTGAACTTCTGTTGTCATTTAGTGTTTTCTTCTTCGCGATCGCGAACAGTAAACTGGGCTGGGGGTGTTTTCCTTAATCACCAATGCAATAGATGGTGGGCTAAACCTACGCGAACGCGTAGAGTATGTCGCGATCGCGTAAGCCAAATATGTAGTGCCCTTCGCGAACGCGTCAGGTGTATTGCGAACGCGATCTACACCTGACGCCTAGACATTTCAAAAGGGGGATTTCACCCATTTTTCACCATCTTTCCATAGAGCTCGGCCTAGAGGCGATTTGGAAGAGAAAATTCATCATCTTTTCATAGGTTAGCATACTTTAACTCATTTTCTTCCATTTCTAACATTACCCATTAATTTTTAGCCTTAATATTTGTCCTTTCATAATTAGAAAACTAGGGATTTAGACCTCAATTTGGGGTCGGATTTTAAAATTAATTACATAATCGGGCTCGGGGGTGAATGGGTAAATGGCTTTTGGTTCAAATCTCGGGGTTTGACCAAGCGAGCATGGGGTTGACTTTTTTGACTTTTTAGAAAAAAGTGTAAAAATCTTAACTTTACATATTGTAATTGATTACCCTAGTATTGTTTGATGTTATTAAAAAAACTCAAGTTGTTGTGAGAATTTCCACGCACATCTTCTTGTTGTTGTAGGTTAGTATTTATAGTACAAAGGCTATTTTGTAGGATGAGATGAGATCCCATGTTATTAGGGATTACATTACAACAGAAATATATTCAATCAAATCTGAGTTGGTTGTGATGATGCCTTATCCGTATTATCTTCTTTAGTTATCGAGTCGATTTTGGTTAGATACGAATGGTTTGGAGGCAGATTCTAGAGGAAAGGCCACGGTAAAGCTATAAGTTGATTGCGGAGTGAGGTAAGTGTTGGGTTTATCCTTGATTTGAGAGAATTAGGAACCCTTTAGTTATGTGCTATGTGAAATTCATGTGTTGCGGCATATATGCGAGCTGACGAGTATATATACGCCGCCAAAATACTTGTTTCCCTATTTTTCCGCATTCACTAATTATTTCATTACATACCTTAATTGTTACATGCTTTAAATACTTCCCAAGCCTTTATTTGCTACTTGTTATTTACTATTCTCATGTTAAAAATGTTAGATTCTCCCATACTTCCATGATTTACTGCTACTTGCCTTCAATGACTTACTTGTACCCGTTAGTTGTCATTTATTTGACTTGTCTTACTGTTTAGCATTAACCATAGAGAATTCTTAATTTGATACGAGATTTCCTTTCTGGTTCTGCTTCATATCTATTAATCGTAGAGAATTCTTGTGATTCGAGCTGTTAAATTGATTACACTTATTGATTTATTCATATTGTAGGGTGAGAGCGGGTTGCGCGCCGCAACAAGTGAAATAAAAGTGGATTGATATGGCGAAATAAGGGTGAATTTATATTGATATGGTGGGATCGGGTTGTGTATCGCAATATGTGAAATAAGGGTGGATTGATATGGTGAATTATGATATTGATTCTGATTATATGGTGGGATCAGGTTGCGTGCAACAACAATCTATGTATTTCAATTCCTTATTGTGTTGGGTTGGCTTCGGTATTTTCATACGAGATTCTAAGGATTTGTATTCTGGCATTTACTTGTTTTCCTTTGGAGATTGAGTTACTTTCATGTGTTAACTATTTTAATTCGTTTCCGTATTTTTCTTTCTAGTCTTTATTTTATATTGTGTGCAGGTTATTGTAAGCGACTGCCTTAGCCACATCACTACTTCGTCGAGGTTAGGCTCGACACTAACAAAGTACATGGGGTCGGTTGTACTCATAATACACTATGCACTTCTTGTGCGGATTTTGGTATTGGTCCCAGCTGTACGTGAGGTGCACCAATCGTATTTGGAGACTTGAGGTAGATTTGCTGACGTCCGCAGTCATTGAAGTCCCCTTCCTCTTACCTCATTTACTGTTCATTTCATTCGAAGCAGTTGTATTGATTTCAGACTCTATTTGTAGAACTTCTAGTAGCTCGTGCACTTGTGACATCAGGATCGGGGTTGTACTCAGATATTTTGACCGTTACACTTTATTTATTTCAGCTTAATTGGTTTTAATTACTCGATTTGTTTAAAAAGGCAAACTATTTACTCTAGCGTTGGCTTGCCTAGCGAGTGGAATGTTAGGCGCCATCACGGTCCCGAAGGTGGGAATTCTGATCGCGACAACGGTTGAAATATATAACAATTTCGTAAAGCATGATTTTCAAATTCAAAACTTTGAACATTTTTAATAGTGTTTAACCTCTTATCTTCACGTTTTCACGCCCAAACAAGATCTAGTTTTCTTAAAATAGCCTAAGTTGGTAGTTTACTATTAACAACACGGTTGCAACCACACACACAAAAAACGAGTTTGACGTTCCACGCGAGTTTCAAATACCAAATATCCATGTTTACGCTTTAATTTTGAATTAGAGCTAACATTAGATACATTTTATTACTTTAAAGCTGCATAAATTAACCCTAGAAGTTGAATCAAATGGATAATGAGATTAGGGAGAGAAAATAGGGAAGGTTGAAACATAATCTCTTACTTTGTATACAATTGGTAAATACGTTTATGTTAATTAAATAAAACCTTGTTAATACTTAATAGTGGTAATTAGGATTATAATTTTACATATATAGGTAAAAGTCCGTTAAATTAGTCTATTTAATATTTTCAAGCCGAGGGTCCACTTCATTTAGAATTTTTTTATTATTTTATCCTTAATAACATGCTTTTATAGACACAAAAATTTCATGCATGATTGATGCCACAAGTTTTAAAAGTTTTTCATTTTTCTTGAACTCCATCGATGTCAAACTACATAACATAAATTGATACGGAGGGAGTATTAGTTAGTTTTCATGTATGTGCATTTCTCGTGGTAGTAACAAAAATAGAAAAAGCTTATCATTTTCTGGGGATATGCTTAGGGACTATAGGAACCCTTTGATAAGATAATCGCCTATAAATCATAAATAATATTTTTAAAATTTTATAAATCAATAAGGTTGTTGTATTTTCTTCAAGCTTATAACGAGTTCGAATATAACAAGTTCTATTCTTTAATTTTATTACATAGTGTGAGAAAATTGATAATCCCCAATATATTTCTTTTTTCTTTTTCGATATACTACTACTAGGTATTTATAAATGGTTCTAAAGAGTTTCGAATAGATTTTAATCATCCTAACATATTCTTTTTGTAGTTTTCAGTGAAACCTCTTTGTCCCAATTAATTTAATGCAATTTGAGTTTTGAGAGTCAAACTACTTTATCTTTGATTGTAACTTATTCTTGTAGCTTTTAAATAGTTTAAGTTATTGTTAACTATGGTGATGTATAGTATTAGTACATAGTTTACAAATATATAAATTTTATTTTAAGAAACTTATAATTCTTTGTCTAAATTCGCGATTGAACTAAAAAAGGTTGACTCTTGAAGTTAGAATTACATTAAATAATTTGGGATCGAGGAAGTAGTTTATTTGCAACTCGATAGATATTGGCATATCGTTCTACACTTTTCCACTTACATACCAAGTTCTTTTCTTCAACATAGTTCAAATATGTGATGTGTGCTTAAACCACATATCATGTTTTGCTTTCTCACCACGTTCTAAACCCAACTCACGTACCACTTGGATCGGCGAACAAACGAACCCTTGGGACCTTCGTCAGCCCCAAAATTTAATGAGTCGAAATCGAAGTGCCAAACGACTCGTCAATAGTAGCTCTTGGGAGTTATCAGCATGTTATCCCTCGGGTACCTTTGATCCGTTGAACGAGAGCCCTTCCACACGGACTCCCGAATTACTATGGCCCACTTTTGTCTCTATTCAACCGGTCGGTCTCACAGTTAGGCAAGCCAAAGCCTTGAAGGCTCAATCTGCAGTCTTGTTTACTCTGTCTCATGCTAGCTAGCATTATTGAAATTGTTATGAAACCTGAAATATCCACCATATGGCATCAGGGACATTCCCTTCATGATTGTGAAAAGTAGTTCACCCCCTAACCCCTACCGGCGCTGCAGGGGAAGGCGGGAGCTTGTTATTCACTTATATACTTGTGTCAGTCAAGATGTAGGTAAATCTACTCAAAAATTTCATGAAGTTGGTTGGAAATTTCATATAGAGAATTAAAATTTCAATATGATAGTGAGTTGCCCGATATTCGAACCCCAAACTAGTCGAAAGGAGTAGATTGAGTCATGTGTTATTTAGGTAGTGTATGCTATTGAATTACCCATAACGAAAGGAAAAAGTTTCAACAATGGAACAAATATTATTATCAAAAGCAATAGAATTACAATCTTCGTACACAAAGCATTTCGCATTTCTTATTACATCTTGTATGTACAACAACCAAAAAGACAAAAGAAACAAAGGATCTAACTAAAAGGGCAGTTCGATGCATTAAGCTCTATGCGCGAGGTCCGAGAAAGGACAGGACCATAAAACCTTATTGTATGCAGTCTTACCCTGTATTTTTACAAGAAGTTGTTAACACGGCTCGAACCCGTGACTCCATGATTACATGACACTATAACAACTTTACAAGTTACACGGAAACTCTCTTCCAAACAAAGGAGCTAACTCAAACTGGAAATTAAAAAAGGAAGCATATCAAGCTTCAGAACTCTTTTCTAACATGGTTTCAAGTATCGCAGACCTAGGATTTACCATTGGTGGTCCTTTCTCTCTTCTTTCCAACTCTTCAAGCCTAAAAGAAATCAATCTATCCCAATTCCCACCTTCAAAAAGCACAGCAGCTTTTCCATCAGTAATCCTTTGCACAATCCCACAATACATATAATATGGATTATTAGAATTCTTAACTATAGCAATCATCCCAGGTAACAAAAGTGGTAATTCAGGTGGCTTTGGTTTCTTCACAAGACTGAGATTAAAACCCTCCATTCTTGATTCTGTTTTCTTAGGAGGTGGATTTTGTTCTATGAATTTCTTTAAACCCTTTTCACCTCCAGGAAATCCACCTACTAACCCCATCATTTCTTTCTCAAATCCATCTTCAGGAAACTCCCCAATTTCCTTCTTTTCTTGATTATTATTATTATTATCATCAGTGGCTGATTTTGCCGAGGATTGTTCTTCTGAAACTGACTTCTTTAGCTCTTTTTGTATACCTTCTTCTCCATTACATAGACCTCTACCTCCAAGAATCTCATAAATATTGAATTTTGCAGTAGTAATTGAGGTTGAAGATGGTTTCAGAGTTGATTTGGTATGAATATTAAGGTTGTGAGATTGGCCTAGAAAGCTGGATTTTTTGAGAGGTGGGGTTTGAATTTGGAGACTTGAGAGTTGAAAAGAAGAAGAAGAAGAACAAGCCATGATTTGTTTCTCAAGAGAGTTGGATTTGGGAAGAAAGGTGGTGAGAAGTGTTTTGTAGAAATGAGAGACTGAATTCTGACCACGAATTTGTTTGTACTTTGATATCTTCAATTGACAAATGAAAGACAATGGTTCAGCGTTACTGTATACATTTGTAAGAGCTGTTTAGATTTTGTAGATAGTACATTATCTTTTCACTTCCGTCTTTTGTTTCTCCTTCTCCACAAAAAAAATAAGTAGTAATTATTTACCCTTGTACTTGTATTTACATTAGATTATACTTATTAATTATCATTGATTAAATTATCAATAGAGATGTAATAATATTTCATCCGTCTCAAATTATTTTTCACATTTCACTTCTCAAATGTTAAATTATATGAACTTTAATCAATGTTTTGAAATATATTTTTCATCATATCGGTATGAGAAAAATTGTAACTTGTAGTATTTTTTATATAGTTTTAAATATCTAAATTTAAAATTTAAAATATTGAGTTACAATTTATTTTCGAAGGTTATTCAAATTGACTCTCGAGAAGCGAAATAGGATAAGTAATTTGAAGCGAAGGGAATATATATTAATTAGATATAGTAAAAATAAAAACTACATATAAAAGACGCCAATCATGTGCTTATTGACACTACTAAAAATCTGCTAAAAACCGACCAATAATTTCCGACCAACGTTGGTCGGTCAAAAAATGCGACCAAAAACCGTCCGGGTTGGACGGAAATTGGGGAAAAAAAATATTTATATTTTTTAAAACTAAATACCGACCAACGTTGGTCGGTAAATTGGTCAATGAATTGACCAAGCTGGTCAGACAAGAAAATTTTGGATTACCGACCAACGTTGGTCGGTAATCTGGATCCAATTTTTTAAATTTTAATAATTATTTTATTATTTAAAATATTTTATAATATTTAAGAATTTATATTTAAAATTACCGACCAACGTTGGTCGGTTAATGTAGGGAAGTATTTACCGACCAACTTTGGTCGGTAATTTTTATTTTCTGCAAAATAACCGACCAAAGTTGGTCGGTTATTACGTCAACAATATTGATCAAACTTTCGAATTACTTTTATATTTACTATCTAAATAATATAAATGTAATTCGCTAACACTTTTGTAATAGAAATAATTAATACACTAACATATACTATATATAACATGCTATTTGTAAATTGATTCATCGACTTATAACTTACTTAATTAGATGCATCGATGAATATTAAAAATAAAACGTTTGACCTATATCGACTAATAGTAAAAACAAAACGTCTCGACTTATATCGATTAATCTAGCTATGCCATGTATTATTAGTGATGAATGAATGAAAAATAAAAGAATTAATACTAAACATCTGTGACACACACACACACACACACACACACACACATATATATATATATATATATATATATATATATATATATGGATCACAAATTAAATAAACGAAAGAAGATATTAATATTAAGTAAACAAGTTAAATTAATAGGTCAAACATGGTCAAACTTTAACAAGCTATATATATACACACTAACATATACTATAACAAGCTATATATATAGTTAAAGTATTACAATGAAGTGTGTTTGTATGTGTGTATATATATATATAAGAATATGAAGCGCTAGGATCACAGGGTCGGGTTCTTTTAGGGATAGACTTGGGAAGATACTAATTAGTATATATACTTTATCATCAAATATATCTATTTGTAAATTGATTCATCGACTTATAACTTACTTAGATGTATTGATGAATATTAATCAATGATTCATCAAAACGTCTCGACCTATATATCGATTAATCTATGTCATGCATTATTAGTGATGAACGAATGAAAAAAGAAGTTATTAGCATCAATTACAATATAGTGTATGTGTGTGTGTGAGAAATTACTCACATACTTAATTATAACTTAGAAAATTTACTTAGATAGATGTTATTATAATTTATTAAAATTAAATAGTTAATATAATTATTTATAAAGATTATGCTTATAGTTTATAATTATTTATAATAATTGCATAGTTAAATAAAATAAATGCTTGTAGTTTTTAATATTTTTTTTATAATTTATAATATTTTAAGAAAAAAAACACCAAAAAAAAAGAATTTTTTTTAAAAAAAAAAACCCCGACCAAAGTTGGTCGGTTTTTGGTCAAACGGTCAGCACTTAATGTACCGACCAAAATTACCGACCAACTTTGGTCGGTAATTCTAAAATCAGAGAACTCAAAAACGGGAGAAACCCCCATTTGTCTAAAAGTTTCCTCTTCAATTCCCTCTTCTCTCTTCCCCTCTCTCCTTCTCCCAGCCCTCCCCCTCGCGTCCAGCCCTCCCCCTCGCCGTCGCCGCGCCGTCGCCGTCGCCGTCACCGCTGCCACTGCCACTGCCGCCCCTCTCCTTCTCCATCTCCTAAAAATTCTAGGTTTGAATTATTACAACCCATTTATTTATTATTTCTAGATTTTGTTAATTAGTTATGAATTAGTTTCAATTGATTAGTGTTTCAATTATTTGAACATTGCATTTTATTGAGGATTAGGGTTTAGGTCTTGTTTTAATTAGTTTTATTAACTAATTAGTTTTGTTAATTAATTTATAATTGTAGAATAGATTAATTTATTGTTGTGAATCGAACTTTTAGGGTATGGGTTGAATTTCTTTAGTTTAGTTAGTTTATGTTTAAACTCATAGGATATGAATTGAAATTTTAGTTTTTAGGATTTGTTCTTGTGAATTGAACTTTTAGGATATGAATTGAACTTTTAAGATATGAATTGGACCTTTTGGATATGAATTGAACTTTTAGGATATAAATTGATGTAATTAGGAAAACATAATTATCTTGAATTAACTAAAAAGGATATAATTAATTTATAATTGTAGAATAAATTAATTTATTCTTGTTTTATTTGTATAGATGGAACATCGTACTTGGATGTACAATAGAAATTATCCTAATCGGCGGGGATTGCGGGAGGATTTTGTAGAAGGGATTGATGACTTTATTAGACATGCAATGTCACTTCCACCATACCAAAGTGAAGGAGTAATTAGGTTCCCTTGTGTCAGGTGCGATTGTATGAAGTTTAAAAAATCGGAGGAAGTTAAGCTTCATCTTTATAGGAAGGAGTTTATAGAGAATTACTTTGTGTGGACTAATCATGGAGAGATAGATGGTAGCCGTGGGATATTTCATAACATGGTTGTTGGTGAAAGTAGTAGGTCGGTGGAGAATACAAATCTTGATTCTAGAATTCAGGATATGGTTGCGGATGCTTTTGGGGGTGAGCTCAATGAAAATGTTGAACAAACTCCTAATGATTACGCAAAATGTTTTTATGAACAGTTAGAGGAAGCTAGTCGTCCACTACGTGAAGGAAGTCTGCACTCTGAGCTGTCTGTTGCAGTTAGATTACTAAGTATCAAATCTAATTGGAATATTTCTCAAGCAGCCATGAACTGTTTCATTGACCTTATGAGTGAACTAGTTGACCCTAATATCAACTTACCTGGTGATTTCTATAAGGCGAAGAGATTGGTTTCTAAGTTAGGACTTTCGTCAATGAGAATTGATTATTGTGAAGATGGTTGCATGTTATATTATAAAGATGATGCAACTTTAGACAGTTGTAAATTTTGCGAAAAGCCTCATTTCAAGAGGCTTTCCAGCGGGAATATGGTCGTTGTCAAGGCAATGCATTATTTACCTCTTATACCTAGGTTAAAAAGGTTATATGCGTCGATGAGTTCTGCTCCTCATATGAGATGGCATTTTGAAAATAGAAGACCACCTGGTGTTATGTGTCATCCTTCAGATGGAGAAGCTTGGAAGCACTTTGATAGGACATATCCAGATTTTGCTAGTGAACCAAGGAACATTCGGTTAGGTCTGTGTGCCGATGGATTCACGCCTTTTTCTATATCTGCGACACCATATTCATGTTGGCATGTCTTTCTTACACCTTATAATCTACCACCTGAGTTGTGTATGACTAGTCCATATATATTCTTAAATTGTATTATCCCCGGTCCACGTAATCCGAAAAGTTTGATTGATGTATATTTACAACCTTTGATTGATGAGCTAAAACAATTGTGGTATGATGGTGTTGAAACATATGACATATCAACAAAGCAGAATTTTAATATGCGTGCTAATTTAATGTGGACTATTAATGATTTTCATGCGTATGAAATGTTGTCTGGGTGGATGACTGATGGGAAGCTAGCTTGTCCTTACTGCATGGAAAATAGTAAAGCGTTCACTTTGAAACATGGCCGAAAGCAATCATGGTTTGATTGTCACCGTCAATTCTTGCCTGATGATCATGAGTTTAGAAGGATGAAAAATGCATTCAAAAAGAATAAAGTGGAATATGATTCTCCACCTCCGATACTTTCAGGTGAGGAAATTTGGGAGAGGGTCCAGAACTTCAGTAAAGTTACTGAGGCTCCACCTTATAGATTCCCCGGATATGGTGTTAATCATAATTGGACGAAACAGAGTATATTTTGGGAGTTGCCTTATTGGAAGGATAATCTTCTCCGACACAACCTTGATGTCATGCATATTGAGAAGAATTATTTTGATAATTTGTTCAACACAGTGATGGATGTTAAAGGTAAGACAAAAGATAACCCGAAGGCTAGAATGGACTTACAAGAATATTGCAGGCGGCCTGAATTATACTTGCAGACAGCAAACAATGGTAAGGTGTTCAAGCCCAAAGCAAGTTACACATTCACTTTGGAGTAAAGACGACAAATTTGTGATTGGGTTACGAAATTAAAGATGCCTGAGGGTTATGCGTCGAATCTTGGAAAAAAAGTAGATATGGAGGTAGGGAAGTTGAGCCATTTGAAAAGTCATGACTGCCATGTTTTCATGGAGACCTAAGTGCCTATTGCATTTTGTGGTTTGCTTGAAAGAATATGGAAACCCATCACAGAGATTAGTTTATTTTTCAAAGACTTGTGTTCTACCACATTAAGGGAAGAAAACCTACTTCGGATGGACCAGAACATCCCTGTAATTTCTAGTAAGATGGAAAAAATATTCCCATGTGGTTTCTTTGATGTGATGGAACACCTTCCAATACACCTTGTACACGAGGCACGACTTGGAGGGCTTGTTCAATGCAGATGGATGTATCCCTTTGAGAGGTAATATTATAAGTTTGATGTACTATTCTATTTTATTTGAATGTTATTGGCTAACATGAGATTATGTAGGACAATTGGCAAATGCAAACAATTTGTTAAGCAGAGGAATAAGATTGAAGGATCTATATGCGAAGCCTATCTTGCAAAGGAAACTGCACATTTTTGTTCTTATTATTTTGAGAGTAACGTGCCATGTTCTAGGAATAGGCCCAATAGGCACACGGTCGAATGTGTGAATGATCCATTATATCCACCAATGTCCATATTCAATCAACCAGGCCGATGTTCTAAGGATGTTAGAAAGAGAAGTTTGAGTGATATGGAGTACAAGTCAGCTACACTTCATGTGTTGCTAAATTGTCCCGAAGTTGTACCATTTCTCAAGTAAGTATTGATTTATTAGTTATCAAAATGTAAAATTTACTGTGACTACATATTGATGCAACTACTAAAAATATTTGATATGTCACAGTCACTTCGTGGGTCAATTTGGCTATGATGCTGTATATACGAGATTTGATACGTGGTTCAAACAGTTTGTAAGTGTATATATATATATATATATATACATATGTAGTGAATGTATAAAAATTGATTCATAAGTTGTGCTAACTTATGACTTTTTTTAACTCTATGTAGGTAAATAATCCAAATAATGGTGTAAATCAATTTTTGAAAGATATATCTTGGGGACCTGTGCTTCAGGTCACAACAATGTCTAAGTACGTAGTGAATGGTTATAAGTTTCATACAGTGGATTGCTCTAAAAATAAA
This sequence comes from Nicotiana tomentosiformis, assembly GCF_000390325.3. Classification (NCBI taxonomy): domain Eukaryota; kingdom Viridiplantae; phylum Streptophyta; class Magnoliopsida; order Solanales; family Solanaceae; genus Nicotiana; species Nicotiana tomentosiformis. Next base: position 141,369,397 of record NC_090819.1, read on the forward strand.
AATAGCAACAACAGCGGGGTGTGGGTTCTAGGTGGTGATGGCAATCAAGTTGGAGATATTGATTATTATGGTGTGGTCAAAGAAATATTACAACTAGAATATACAGGTTGGCCATATAAGAAATTGATACTCTTTAGATGCAAGTGGTTTGACCCAAATCCAACAAGAGGTACAAGAGTACACAACCAATACAACATAATTGAGGTTAATCATACGAGGGAGTATGATCGCTATGATCCTTTCATAATTGCACATAACGTTAGGCAAGTGTATTATGCTCATTATCCATTGCGGCGGAATAAGTCCGATTGGTGGGTTGTAATAAAAACTAAGCCTATAGGTAGGGTGAAAGTCGAGAATGTGTTAGATGTTGCATATCAAAACGATATCTCCAATATTCACTAAATAGTGGACGATTAGTTAGAAAATGATTTGGAACATCCTGAACGCATATTGGAAGAAGTTGATATAAATGAAGTAACAATTATAGAAAATGAGGACGAGGAATCAACTGATGAAGCTCAAACAAGTGAGGACGAAGAATTCTCGGATGAGGAACAATACGTCGATGAGGATTAAAAAGTTAGTTTTTTAAAGCACTCTCGTTTTATAGCTAGTTTCTTATATGTTTCAATCTAAATGTGTATTATATTATGCAGATGGCAGGCAAGGGTCAAGGTAACAATGACCCTACTAGTTCTCGGGGTCGAGAAAAGGGTAGGAAGGGAAAGAGGAGGGTAGAAAATAATACTCCCTCTTGTCCACCTTTTTCAGAGATGCCTATGTCTTATCCTCCACCACATGGCTATACTGAGCTGCCACAGCATCACGAGCCGTACACCTTCATTCAGACACCCAGTCTTCCATCACAGGGTCACAGGACTATACGTCCGACATACAGTCCAGCTGCCTCACAGCCATCTGCATCACATCCACATGGATCACATCCCTACATATCACAGCCACATGGATCGCATCCACCCATGTCATAGCCACTCGGGTCACAGCCATCGGTATCACATCCACTTGGGTCGCATCCAGCTATGTCGCAGTCACAGGGATCGCAACCATCTTCATCATCGACTCCATCTATTGCAGGCCTTCGCCTGGGAGGCATTAGCTCTGACCCGCCTACACCGTCTTCACATGCATCTGATACACATGCTTCGGATGGTGATGACGAGGTAGTGCATTATGATCGATATGGCAGGATCATCATAGTCCCTGAGGGGTGATGGGTAAGTGTTATTCATTATTTTTGCGTCTATTGATTTGTAACATTTTTACTAAGATATTAATGTGTTTTTGTTGTTAAATTGCAGGTTCAGGCCGGGTAATAAAACTACGAGGATAATCACCAATGCCATCAGAAAGCTTTATGATGGCCCTTATGCGACTTGGACTGATTGCCCATTCTCACTGAAGGAGCAAATTTTCAATCAATTTAAGGTATAAATGTTCTTTTAAACAGTTTAATAATTTATACTTATGATGTTTCCATCTAATATTTAACTTTTGAAATACAGAGCAAGTGTGTATGGGAAGACCGCTATAGCGCGGAAGTGGCTACAAATTTTCATCATAAAGCTCGCAAGAGATTGGCGGATGCTTTCTCAGATGCTAGAAAGAAGAACAAGAGGCCTGGCTGGTTACTTGAGAATTTGTGGAATGATTTGCAAAGGCAATGGCTTACCGCAGAGTTCTTAGAGAGGAGCGAAAAAGGAAAGAAATCTCGTGCATCCGAGAAGGGAGGCTCCTTGCACACTGGAGGTGAGATCAGCCTAGGGACAATAAAAAGAAGATTGGTACGTAATTGCTTAAATTATTTTACTTTTCTAAGTATATCTATTCTGTTTATTAACTAAATTAATTTGTTTTCAGGAAAAGAAGTATGGGCATCCAATGAGTCATGATGAGCTATTCAAGGAGACACATGTTGTGAAGAAGAAGAAAGAGGGGGATCAAGATAGGTGGGTCGAGGACCGGGCCTCGACTGCATATGTAAGCTTTCAATTTTATTTAAGTATTATAATTTACTTTTATAAACAACTTGAAATACTGATTTAATTTAAAATAATATAGGGTCGCTACCAAAGTAACGTGGAGAAATTCATCCGTAGTCATCCAGCTGGTGAATCGGGTGAGCCAACCCAACCTTCGGACGAGGATGCTGAAAGAATATGGTTGGAGTCTGTTGGCGGTCCAAAATGGGGGAAGGTATACGGGCTTCCTACTAAAAACTTTCATCGCTATAAGTGTGGAATGCGAGGAATAGGGACTTCCTCGCATGGCGAGCAACTTAATAAGGAGAGCCTCTCCGCTATACGGAAGACAGTGACAAAGCTCACATCAGAGCTAGAAGCGGCCAAGGAAAGAGAAAGGCTTAGAGATGCTCAATTATTTGGCATGCAAGCTCATATCAGAACTCTCCTATCTAGTGGAGCTTTTCCGTTGCCCCGATCTCGTGAGTCATCTCCAGAGGGTCGACCTCCACGTGATCGTTCCTCCCGCCCTGCTCGTGATCGTTCCTCCCGTCCTCCCCATGATCGTGCTTCCCGTCTTCCACAAGACCGTTCTCTATATCGTCTTGTAGATGAAAGTTCATCAGACGGTGATGATGATGTTGTACAAAACACCCCTTGACTTTTATATACTTTGAACTAGACAAATAGAACCAGTTTTGAACTAGTTGTAATTAGTTTTAACTTGGTTTTGGATTTTTATGTTCAATTGAACTTTAATTTGTTAGTTTTAAAGTATTTATTGATTGTTTTGGTTGTTGTTGTTGTGTTGTTGTTGTTGTTGTTGTTGTTGTTGTTGTTGTTGTGTTTTTGTTTTTGTTGTTGTTGTTGTTGTGTTGTTGTTGTTGTTGTTGTGTTGTTGTTGTTGTATTTTTGTTGTTGTTGTTGTTGTTGTTGTTGTTGTGTTGTTGTATTGGTATGCTGGCAGGTGGTTTAGCTGCCAAAACAGACATTTTATGCCAAAATTAATCCCAGAAAAATCGACCAACGTTGGTCGGTTTTTAATAAATAAATAAAATTATTCCAAAATACCGACCAAAGTTGGTCGGTTAATGAACGTTGAATTCCCAGAATTCAAGACTACCGTCCAACTTTGGTCGGTACTTTGCTTGCATTGTTGAGATTACCGACCATAGTTGGTCGGTAATGTTTAATTTTAATTAGTTTTAAAAAATATATTTTTTCAATTACCGACCAAAGTTGGTCGGTTTTTTTAAATTTTAATAATTAATAAAAAAAGATAATCCGACCAACTTTGGTCGGTAAAATTAAACTAATAAAATATGTTTCCGACCAAAGTTGGTCGGTAAGTAATTAAACTTGTCAGATGGTCGTTTTAATGTACCGACCAAAGCTGGTCGGTAATTTCCGACCAACTTTGGTCGGTAAGCCGTTCCGACCATCAAAATACCGTCAACACCGTAAAGGTCGCGTTTTGGTCGGTAATTTGCCATAACCGACCAACGTTGGTCGGTATTTTTGGTCGGTTTTTATCGAATTTCTAGTAGTGTGATTTAATGTAAATGTAAAATATGTGTAACATTTTTTCTATTATAGTCACAACTTGAGGGAATAGCAGGAGTTGCAACGGAAAGAGTGACGTCCTTTAAAACATACTAGCTAGACCATCCAAATTTTACATGTTCATTTTTTGCCCTGTCACAATTTTCGTAAAATGAGCATATGTAGTTCTATTAATCATATTACTTGTACTTTTAACAATGATATACCAAAATCTTCACAAAATAAAAGAAATCCCGAACGCGATAATATCATTTTTTGCTAAAATAATTTACTTTCTATAGGTTAATTAGCTAATTAATAATACTTACATGAATAACTAGTGTTGTATATTGAACAGGACATACTCAAAGAGAATCTTGGCCTATACATGACATTTTAATTTCAAAGTAATTAACTGTTGGGGTGAAGTTTGCCTTTGTAGTTAGATTTACTAATTACTAATTTCTTATGATGTTGAATTCAATTGTTTATGACTCTTAAAGCAACAAATTCTCAATTCGTAGTGTACTCGCGTTTCAAACATTGAAAATAAGTTGACAATTCTGGTAATGACTTGTTAAAGAATCAATAATTATAATTAGCACAGGACACTCTTGATTCTTGTTAGTTATTACACGAACTGGACTCAAGGCCATTATCAAGACTGGTTACTAATTAGCCTAACATTCTTTATTACGACACTGAAGTTTGGTTAATATATAACTCTAATTTCAGAAAATCTCAAATCTATCTATACAAAAGACAATTGATTATCGAAATGAACTGAGACTTAGTAGGGAGCAACAAGTATAGAAAATTAATATAATCGACATCAAAGAGGTACTAATCGGAGCACAGCTGATTGATTAGTTAAATTCAACTTACTTAAGAAAAGATGTTGTTTCATTAATTTTTAGTTATTCTTCGTATTAGCATCACTCTCATTCCGTAAATTATTTCTATTTAATGCGATACTAAACCCAAAAAAAATTTGTAAGTGTTTGTTTACACTCAAAATCGGATAAGTTGAATTTATACGTAGTTCTAAGGAGATGTGGTATGACTTGACACAAAGTGTAAAGAGAAAATAGGAATATTCAATCCTTGACTATAAGAACGAAAGATGTAGAAGTTGAAAAGAGAAAAATGTATGAACCAAATAAAATGAAGAAAGAGGGCTCAAAGGATTGATCTTTCAATACAAGAAATAGTCTTTTGTTACAACGTGTGAATGTTCTCTTACACAAACAACAATCATTCCTTTTATAGTGGAGGAATCATACTTTAAATATAATAAAAAAATACATAGTGGAGAACCCTTTAGGGATAAACTTTCCCTTAATTCATGTGAGGATTCTCTCCCCTAGTGCGGTTGCAACACCTCTTGTCTGCGAGCTCGATATTGACTCGAGCCCTCTATCTTGACTCGAGCTTGATTCTGACTCGGAGTCTGGTACTTATTCGGAGTCGGTGTTGGTCGGTCTATACATCTTAGGCTCGCTAATTTTGCTTTGCCTCGTAGTTCGATTTGAGTTCGATAATAATACAGAGCTTGTCTTGATCGGTCCTGGAACTCGACGCTTGATGACTTGACTTCGAACCTTGATCTGGTATTACGAAGCTGCCCTTCGATCGAAGTATTATCATACCTACCAGTCTGTACGACGGACTAATCGATTTTGACCGTATACAGATAGTCCTCGCGTTCTCGGGAAGAATGTATCGAGAAACGATAAAATTTTCCAACGGTACGATTAGATATATACTAACGTGTGCATTGAATCTGATTGTGATGTACACGATAGTTGCCCCATTGGTTTAGTTTACCGAGGCATTTAATGCGTGTCAGACAGTGGTCGGACATTACCGATATTGGACCGCCACTGCTCATCCTATAAATATCCTCTTCTTCCACCATTAATCACTTTTACTTCTTCTAATCTCAAAATTTCCTAAGTATTTTCTCGCACCTTCTGAATTAAGTGTGAATTTTTCCTGGTTTTACTGCAAAATCTTTCTTTGAAACACCACATCTTTATTTCTTTCTTCTCAATTCAAAAATGGTGAAAATATCAAAAACCGTCCCTAAAAAAGAAAAGGCTTCTTCTTCACAGCATGTCGCCGATAAAACACTGGTGGAGCCACGGCCTGAGGAATTTGTTCCTAGAACGTGTCTTCTTACCATCGATTTTAAGGTCGATAAGGGCCGGTTGGTTCCTGGTCGGTGTGAACCGGTATCGAGGTATTTGTGCTCGATAACCAAAAAGCAACTTGAACTTTCAACGGATTGCAACTCGGATAACAAGGAAGTGGTAATTTCGTCTCCTGACGAAGATATTACCACCCAAGTGGAAGGGTTCCTTAGTGTGTATACTTACCCTTTTACGTTAGGACCTCTCGACCTTGTTGTCATCGATTTTTGTTGTCAATACCGAATAACTCTAGGTCAGATTCATCCATCATTTTGGCGGATTGTTATCCTGATCTGTTTCTTTGCAAACAAGATCGGGGGGATGCCTTTCACCCTCGATCATCTTATCAGATTGTATAGTCCTCGCCTCTTTCAAGGTGGATTAGTAAAACTTCAACACCGGGCTACCAAGGTACTGTTCTCGAGTATAGATGGGGACAAGAATCGAGGTTGGATGGGCAAGTTCGTTCGAGTTCGTTCGAGTGAAGACTTCGGACCTGATTCCAGCCGAGATGATGTCATTCCTCGAAGAATGGAATATGAAGTGTAAGTGTAATTATACTGTTTATTCCCTATCGCCTTGTCTATTTGTTTCTCTCTTGCTGATATCTCTTTTGTGATACAGCGGTTCCTTGGATGTCTGGTGTCGTTCCCAATCTTAAGAGCTGGGTACAGACCCTAGCTTCGACCTCCATACGCCGAACGTTAGTGGCGTGATTTGGAAAAAGGCCAATGGGAGGCCAAAAATCATGGTAAGCCTATTTCTCATGTTTCGATAGTTTGAACGGAATATTTTCCACATATTCAACTGATTTTCTTGTGTGTAGGCCTAGGCAGAGATGCGGTTCTGAGGCCCCTGCTCGGCGAGGAAGAAGCCTCGGACCCGGTTTCTAAACCGGCCGAGGGAAATAAGAGAAAAAGGACCTCTGCTTCCGAAAATCCAAAACCGAAGGCAAGGTCGACTCATAAGTCGAGGAAAAATACCATCTCTTTCACCTTAGAATCGGTTCAACGTCTAAGGGATGAAGATGAGGAACAATAAGACGACGGGTCCGTACTGGTGGCCCGATCGAAGAAGACCACTGATGTTCCACATGCAGCTGGATCGATGGTGGTTTATAAGGCTCCGCCTCGAACTGAGGATATATCGGAGAAAGATTCGGAAAAAGTCCATGAGTCGTTAGAGATCGGGGATGCTTCCCATCGGAGCCAACGGATGGGGGATATATGAGAAGGGGCTCTCCCCGAATCCCTTCGAACCGACGAGAACGCCCTAAGTGACTCACTTGGGGCAGTAGCAATCGAAGACTCGCCCACCTTCCCTGCTTTTTCCGAAGGGATGATTCGGGAAGCCCAAGATTTGGGGGCCCTCGAACTAGACATGCCTCATGAGAGGGAGGATCCCTTTTATGACCTGTGTACCGGTGTCGAGGTTACTGCCGGTATTAGTGATGCATCAGATCTTTTTCACGGAGTGCATCAGGCTTTGAATCAGGTAAGCCTTAAATTATTTTGTTGGTATTATCTCTTATATCTTTCTTTTTTTTCTTACTTTGTTTCTTCTTTCTTCGTAGGCCGTGGCAGCTCATCGAGAAGCATGTTCTCGATCCCGAGTTGAGTTGCGTCGATACGAGGCAGATCTCCAACGGGCCGTGGAAGAGAGGAAGACCCTTAAACTCCTCTTAGGGAAAAGGGGAAAAGAAATCAAGGACCTCCAAGCTGAGTTGGCCAAAGCTCACTAAGATCAAATCGATCTGTCCGAGCAGGTAATGACATTATTAAAAGCCTATGGACTCGATACTAGAACGATGGCTAATTTTTCGGTCTCACAGCTGCAGCAGAATCTTGAGATGATCGGGAAGCTCCGTAAGGAGGTCGATATGATAAAGGCGGAGTCCTTAAAATGGAAAGGAAATATGGACCGCTTTGTTGCAGTGAAAGAGGCTGCTCGGACCCAATTATCATCGGTCGAAAGTCAACTTCAGAGTCTGAAGGAGAAAAGCTTGGTTCAAGCAAGGAAAACACAGGAGCTCGAGGCTCGGTTGGCTTTTGAACTTGCTAAGGCTTAAAAGACAAAGGCCGATGCAGACGCAATTGTGGCTGTTTATCGGGTCGATGTTGAGGCCGTTCAGTTGCATGCGAGAGAAATAGCCGAGACCGCTCGAACTCGAGCACATTGGATTGCCGAATTAGCCAAATGCCAATCTCTGAGGGAAACCCTCGAAGAGGTCCATGCTCGAGGCTTCGATTTTACTGAAGAGATAACAAAGTCAAAATAGCTTGAAGTCGATGTTGGGCCTTGGCCTCTGATGATGATGATGATGACGATGATGATGATGATAACAATGATAGTGATGAGAGCAAGAACGGGTCTTAGAGTGGGGAGGAGCACGATGGAGAGAAGACTTCTCATGTAGATAATTAGGTTTTTTTAATTTTGATCTTCTCGTGTAAGGTCCTGATCGGACATTTTGTAAACATCGTCGTATATATAAAGGTCTCTTATTTTCCCACCTTGTCTCTGTTTCCTTTTCTGCCTAGTGAAGATTTTTACTTACTTGTGTCTTATGAAAATGTTCATAAGTTTGAGGATTTAGTTGAGTGAATGTTTGCTCAAAATTTTAGTAAAGTAGCCCTTAGGCTTAATAGCCGAGTGAGTGATTGCTCGAACTCAAAGTAAGATAGCCCTTAGGCTTTATGGTCGAGTGAGTGGTTGCTCAAACTCGAAGTAAGATAGCTCTTAGGCTTTATGGTCGAATGAGTGGTTGCTCGAACTCGAAGTATTGCAGCCCATAGGCTTTGTGGTCAAATGAGTGATAGCTCGAACTCGAAGTAAGATAGCCCTTAGACTTTATGGTCGAGTGAGTGATTGCTCGAACTCGAAGTAAGATAGCCCTTAGGCTTAATAGCCGAGTGAGTGGTTGCTCGAACTCGAAGTATTGCAGAACATAGGCTTTGTGGTCGAGTGAGTGATTGCTCGAACTCGAAGTAAGATAGCCCTTAGGTTTTATAGTCAAGTGAGTGATTGCTCGAACTCTAAGTAAGATATCCCTTAGGCTTAATGGCCGAGTGAGTGGTTGCTCGGACTCGAAGTATTGCAGCCCGTAGGCTTTGTGGTCAAGTGAGTGATTGCTCGAACTCGAAGAATTGTAGCCCGTAGGCTTTATGGTCGGCCATTGAGCCTGTTTGAATCATGAAGTAGAACGAATTTTGCAAAGTATGAGATATCGGTAAAGAAGAAGTTTTCCTTTATAAGTCATTATACATGTGTTCGTATTTTGCGCACATGCTCAAGCAAAACTATGCGGGCATAGTTCGTTTTGACCATTTGGCCCTTACATTTATCTCTATCGAGACCTTGTCTGACATGAATTTGATATGAAATAACTTTGTTGTATCGAACTTGATTTATTCGATGGTAAAGCCCCCCACTATTCGAGGTTGACTGTAAGGAGGCCTTGGATACTGTTGAATTGTCCTCACATAGCACATAGTTGTTGCCTCATTAAAACCCTCATCGGAAAAACCTAATTGGGATAAAAATCGATCGAAGGGGAAAATAATAGAACGCGTACTTTAAAACCTGAGGTCTCGATGTCTTTGGTCGAACTCTTGCAATGTGTTAGCGTCAAATATATATGGACGAAAGGAGGGAGAAAATCATACCTTAACAATACTATCGTTTGAGAAGTGATATGTTCCAATTGTTTGGTAGTGGTTTTCCATCCATCGTTCCGAGTTTATAAAACCCTTTTTCGACTATATCGAGGACTTGATAGGGTCCTTCCTAATTCGGCCCAGCTTTCCTTCAGTAGGATCTCGAGTGTTGATGGTGACCTTCCTTAGGACTAAGTTTCCTACCCTGAAGGGGCAGAGGTTAGTTCGGACATTCCTACAAGATGTTATGATCAAATACCCAAAGGCTGGACTGTAGCTCGCGGGGCTGGTGTAAGACCAGGCTTTAGCCTGGCAAGGCCAGCCAAAAGCCAGGCTTAACCACGCTTTAGCTTGGTGAGTCCAGGGGTAATACCAGGCTTTAGCCTGGCGAGGCCAGGCCTGTCGTGCGCTAAGACCAGACTTTAGCCTGGCGAGGCCAGGTCTGTAGCCCGGTCCAGAATTTCGAAGTATCCATTTTCATATGTTTTAAACCTGACGCTATTCCTTTAAAACACCTACCTTGGACCATTTGAAACATATTTTCTGATATTTTGAGAGTGATAGAGAGAGAGTCCTAGAGGGAGAAGTGAATATTCATCAAAATTTCTCTTCAACTCTCACTTAAAACCTTGAAGATTATCAAGAGGGGCACCTAGGTCTTCTTCCTAAGAGGTAAGATTATACATCCTAACCCTTAATTTTAAATTTTGTCTAGAATTGGATAATTAGCAAGATAAATTTTGGGCATGAGAGTTGTTTATTTTATATGCATGTGTTATCAAAGGGTGTAGGAAGATTGATGAGCTAAGAATGGTAAAGATTGGGTTGGGGGATGATGGAATCCTCCGTAAAAGGACCTTGAAACCTTGATGCACACCTAGTGTTTGATAATATGCTCAAATGATGGATACTGGAATACCATGAAGGCGGACAATCTCTCTGATATAAATCTCAGCCAACCTCTCAGAAGAATAAGTGGTCAACACTGGAATAAAATGAGCTGACTTGGTTAGCCGATCCACGATCACCCATATAGCATCGAACTTTCTCAAAGCCCGTGGAAGTCCAACTACAAAGTCCATGGTGATCCTCTCCCACTTCCACTCAGGGATCTCTAACCACTGAAGTAATCCACCTGGCCTCTAGTGCTCATATTTGACCTGCTGACAGTTGAGACAGTTGGCCACAAACCCAACTATATCCTTCTTCATCCTCCTCCACCAGTAGTGCTGTCTCAAATCCTAGTACATTTTCGTGGAACCAGGATAAATGGAGTACCGCGAGCTGTGGGCCTCCTCGAGAATCAACTCCCGAAGCCCATCTACGTTGGGCACATAGATCCGGCCCTACATCCTCATCACACCGTCATCACCAATAGTTACATCTCTGGCATCACCTTGCCAAACCCTGTCATGAAGAACTAGAAGATGAGGATCATCATATTGGCGCTCCCTGATACGGTCATAAATAGAAGACCGAGCAACCACACAAGCTAATACCCAGCTAGGCTCTGAAATTTTCAATATCACGAACTTGTTGGCTAAGGCCTGAACATCCAAGACTAAGGGCCTCTCAACTGCCGGAAGATATGCCAAACTTCCCAAACTCTCTGCCCGGCGACTCAAGGCGTTGGCCACTACATTGGCCTTCCCCAGGTGGTACAATATAGTGATATCATAGTCTTTAAGTAGCTCCAACCACCTCCTCTGACGCAGATCTTCAGAGTCCCCTTCTACTCCCTCGCCTAAAGACTTTATTTATTATCTTTAGACTTTTGTATAGATCTACATAGATTATAGCAGCTTGTGACTTAGTGATATTCCGGGTCTTGGAAAATTATTTTGTATATGCCGAGTGGTACTACTCTTGGCTATTCACAATATGTTGTTTATCCTTAAAATGTTGTGTTTTCTTTACATTTCTTTTGTAATATTAGGCTTACCTAGTCGTAAAGATAGGTGCCATCATGACACCTTACAGAGGGTTAGTTTGGGTCGTGACAATAGGCCTAAATCATCAGGAGAAAATAAAGATAGAATTGATTAAAAACTTAGCAGGCGTTTGGACATAAAAATTGTAATTTTTGAAAAAAAAAAAAATCAACAGTTCTTGCAATTCGTTTAGACCAAGGACCCGTTTGGCCATAGATTTTGCCAAAATACACTTGAATTTTATTTGGCAAACACATGTTTGGCCATAGATTTTGCCAAAATACACTTGAATTTTATTTGGCAAACACATGTTTGGCCATAGATTTTGCCTACATTTTGGCCAAATCTCAAATCCCAAAACCAGCTCAATGGGCCAAAATATCACTATTCGTTTTTTTTTTGGTGTGTATTTCAGTACTTCTTCAAAAGATAGGTTGTGATGCAAAATTCTCAATTCAATCACTTGTACTACTAATGTTATGGAGAATCTTTAGTTTCGTTATCGTCAATTATTAGCTAATAGTTCAAAAATTGAAATTGCTATCGTATTAATAATGTTTGACTCAAAAGAGAAAAGGAGATCGTACTTATAGACTTTATTTCCTTAACAATTTGACCAATGTAACAAATGCAAAACACCAAAACCCCACACATCTCTCAAAAAAAAGAATTGTACCAATTATACAAGTGGTCATATATTGCTAAAGATTTTGTTAAATGGTGTCAAAATCTAAAAATTAAACACACAAAAGATTAAGAAGATTCTAACATATAGTATATATACATTAAAGTTTTTACTTAATTGCTCAGTGTAATTTTCGCCATTGGTAGCACATAGGTGTGTGCAAAGAATTAGGCAATTAGCTACATGTTGCAATATTTACACTACAATATTGTACTTAAGCGGAGAAAAGATGAGCTTCAACCAATGCCCAAGATGGTCTAACTTGGGTTGACAGGGGCATCAGTACAAGTAGGGGTGGCAAACGGTCGGGTTCAATATGAACGTGTCGAAAACAGGTAATTTTAAAAATGGGTAAATTATCCGATCTGATTCATATTTAATACTGATAAAAAACGGATTATCCGGCGAATAATATTCTTTTGGGAGAATTATAGTCTCCCAAACTTGAGGAACCCCCAATTTGAATCTTTACAAATATAAAAGTTAACCCATTAGTTATCAATTTTCTATGTGGATAATATGGTTCTTATCCATATTCCACTCGTTGTTAAAAAGTTCATTATCCAACCCATTTATTAATGAATAATATGGGTGAATAACTATTTTTTTAGAATCATTTTGCCACCTCTAAGTACAAGCCCGGCATTTCAAACCTGAGCAGTGAATCCATTAATTTGATAAGAATTAGGTAATGAGTTTTACTCGGATGCACGAAGTTTAAAAGATGAATATGGCTATGGTTTTTACAACATGGCAAGAGTATCAAGAAATGGGCAAAGAAAACTCTAATTTTGCTAAACGAAGTACTCAATTACCCTGTCCCTAAATATGTGAGGGTACAACAGTTTTGGTCATATAGGTGCCTTGCATTCTGTGCTAGATAGGGAGAGATTGTTTAACTTAGAATGTATAGCTTCAAAATTCAATAAATACATAATACATATCTTCAAAAATAGGGTTATCATTAAATCATAGTCAATTAATACATATTCTCATCTTAATCGATCCTTTAACCATTATAATTAGTATAATTTGGAGTAAACACTCAATACCGATAACTGTTTACCGTGCAAAGAATAAAATGGGAAATATACGTAAGAAACCAAACAAATATACGTAAGAAACCAAACATTTAAAAAGTTTTTAGACCAAATATTAGTTTTTGTGTGTGTATTTCAGTACTTCTATGAAGATAGTAAAAATTTGTAGATATGTTCTCCTATTGATGCAAAATTCAAATGAAGCACTTGTACTACTACTACTACTATTACAGAGTTTCTTTTAGTTTTGTTATCATAAATTCTAAACTAATAGTTCAAAGATTCAAGATGTTATCCTATTAGCAATCTGCCAGAACGAGTTTTGTCATTGCAGACATATCGCAGCTGCATTTCCTAGTTTTTGTGCTGTAACTGGACATGAATACTGAAATTTACAAGGCTCTCCGAGTTATAATCGCAAAAATGCAACACACAAAGAATGCTATATCAACTGTACAGTGCTAATAGGCACAGAACGAGAATGTGTATAGGTCCAATTATCTGATGCTTGGAGCCAACATGTCCTGCAAGTTCATTGGGTAGCACATAGGTGTGTGCAAGCCGGACCATACATTGTCAGCAAGGATAGCGTTCACAGCATCAGTCGGGTGAAATTGATCCCACCAGATATGATTTGAGGCGTTACTGAACGCTATTTCAGGGGAAATGCACAAGATCCAGCCTTTGTATTTGCCTAAACCACAGCAAGCCTCATCTGTCACACTGAAACCTATAGTGAAAAATGCAAAAAAAATTAGATTGCATACATCTAACTGCGACGCGTCCTGTCAAATGACTCAATACAGATTATAGAGACCGCTCACCATAACGGTCATGATTCTGAATGATGTCCATTGACCCTTCAAATGCATCACAGAATATGACAGTGGCACCAACAAGTTCCTCATTAAGTTCAGCGACGATATATCTAACAGCAAAGTTGAACTCCAGTATCATGTCGTTTATGGTTTCCACACACTGCCCATTCTTGCTATGGTATAGCCGTAAGTTGTAAGGAGCACAGCCTATTGGAGCCAGTTCCATTACAACCACTTTTCTGACATTTGCATTGTACAAGTTCTGTGCCACCAGTATATATATACATCAGATAAATTTATGAAGAAAAACTTCGAAAAGTATTGCGGACATATGATAGAAGAATCATATATCAATAAACCTTTTTTTGCATGTTGAACTAAATAGTCTTGGAAATAATGTAAAGCCATAGGGGAGACTGAAGCATGTAATGTATGAGAGGGAGAAGAGCAACGAGAGCAAATAGAGAAATTTGTTGCTGTTTCTTCTAAAATGTGAATGGCTTAAGTGACATTAAAAGCAGACAAAACCATACTCTTCTTTCAATATTACTAAATCGAGTACTGAATTTCCCCGTCCCTATATATGTCAATGTGTAGCTTTCTTGGTTATATTGGTGTGTTACAATCTGTGCTACATAGGGAGACATTGTTTGACTTAGAACTCTAACAACAAACTATTGTGTTATAGCTGCAAAATTCAATACACCTAAAAGAAAAAAGTCGACGATATTATAGTATGATCACAAAAGACGATAAAAGGTGTTAAGATCATATATAACACTGCACCTTAATTTCCTGCTTCATTGTCTGTGCCAAAAACTGGTTAAAGCTCCAGGGTAAGTAAACAGATTGAACATCAGATACATTCCGGAGATAGTAAAGAATGTAGTCGTTGGCCCCGATTGAAATGTAGAACACAGAAGTTGACATCAGATCAGCTGTTGCTTCCTCACCAATAGTCATTATAAACTGCTGAATAGTGTTAGTGGCCTGCTCTATTTGCTGTGCAAGTGAGATATGCTGACCCTGCACAAATATTACTCATCTAGTTTAAATACTAATCTAAGCATTAAAATCAACAACTCACCATAAAATTAATCATAGTTACAGTGTATATGATTATTAAAACAAAAAGTATATATAATGAAAATGTACCAATTCAGAGCCGCTTGAGAAAATAATGCCAGCACCAGCAGAAGCATAATTAACACCAAGAATCATGTCTTCAATTGAACCAGCCTGCCCTAGGTAACTTGGCACAAATGGTAATCCAAGACGCAATGCTGATATAATCAAATCAACAAAAAATGGAAAATTAGCAGTCTTAACCCAAAATTTCTTCAAAAAGATCAAGAATGTATCACTGAGATACCTTAGAAAAATTACAAACCAAGACTTTCCATAAACCATTTAATCAGGCAAAAAATTAACAGAAAAAGAACCATATACCATTTAATTGAAAGTCCAATCATTTCCCTCACTTACAGTTAATCAAACACACATCAATCTCAAATCTCACTAAC
Organism: Nicotiana tomentosiformis; assembly: GCF_000390325.3. NCBI lineage: Eukaryota > Viridiplantae > Streptophyta > Magnoliopsida > Solanales > Solanaceae > Nicotiana > Nicotiana tomentosiformis. The sequence continues at coordinate 141,384,766 of NC_090819.1, forward strand.
CCAATTGAAAAATTCTCAACCTTTTCACAAAATCTTACTAACCCAATAGAAACATTCTCAACTTTTCAAGAAATCCCACTAACCCAATTGAAAAGAATCTCAACAAGTTTTATACAAAGAATAAAGTACCAAGAAATTGAAAAATAAAATTACTAAGATAATCGACAGGAATTCTTCCACTGCAGAAGCGTCCAGTAGGTTGATGTGTATTAGAATCACGTCCATAATGAAGCCTATCAGCACGAGCAAAAGTTCCAAGAAAATTGTTGGTACCACAATCAACTGACGAATCACCAATTACGAATAAAGCAGGAACAAGAAATTCCTTAGTAGGAGAAAAAGAGTTGTGGTATTGTACGTATACCTCCACCTTCATACATCGGGTGAGGCGACGGGGCCATTTTGTGTGAATATGATTATATAAGATCTCATCTTAAATCCTATAAATGTTGTTGATAGATTTTAATAAGTTTGCTATGGTTGAGACAATTATCTATATTATTCTATTGCCGCACTGGTTCATCATAATTATCTTGTATTTCTAAATTCTTTATTGATGTTTAGTTTTAATACTAGTACTAATCGACAGTACTAACGTCCCTTTTGCCGGGGGTGCTGCATCTTTAAATGGATGCAGGTGGTTCAACAGCAGGAGACATTGATCAGTGATAGCAGTGCCCCTTCTTCCCAGCTGACTTGGTGAGCCTCAATTCATCCCGGGGTCATGTATCTTTTGTACCTTGTGTATTCCGTTTGAGGTATAGCCGGGGCCTTATTCCCGGCATTATCATTGTACTCTTCTTTATCCATAGAGGCTCCGTAGACATAGTGTAGGTTGTGTATTGGTGCTGGGAAATACTAAATATGTTATGTTGTGGTTATATTACTTGTCCATTTAAGACATTAAAAGTGATGAAGCTATTGAAAATGAATTGGTATTGTAGACAGGAACACGTTTTCGTCTAATTAATGAAAATATGTATTATTTCCATTCGTGGATGAGATTGGATAGAATGAAATCTAACAGGCTTACTCGGTCGGGTTCACTCGGTTGAGCGCCGGTCGCGTTCCTCGTTTTTGGGGCGTGACAAACTTGGTATCAGAGCCTAAGGTTTTAAAGTGTCCTAGGATGTCTCGGAGCCGTGTCTAGTTGAGTCCTTCTTATCGGTGTGTTGTCGACCTCATCTATAAGTTGGAGGCTACTTGGACATTTAGGAATAATATCCTTCTTTGATATTCTGAATCGTGCGATAAAACTGGTTGTGAAACTGTTCTTCCTCCAACTTGTGCGTTGAGGTTCAAATTAAGTTTAAGTGCTTTTTTGGTTTATTCCAAGTGATGTTGTCATGTGACATGACGAATGGGTAAAGACCTGAATATTAAACAGATGGCACATGTATCATATTGAATGAATGGTATGACCATATGAGACAAGTATATAGTACCATGAGCATACTTTATACGAGGAGAGTGCTAGAAGTGATTACCCACCTCCAAAGATGCATTGACGTGATAAAATGAGACCTAGCTTAACTAGTACATGTGGATAGTGTGGGAACCATGTATATGATTCTAAGATGAAAACATGTTACATAGGTACGTGATATATGAAAGGCATGGCCTGGAGAGTAATGATAAATGTGTAGGTCTCTCACGGGAGACAAGAAGTTATGAAAGGGGAGTTGATTGAACCCACAATGAGAAGACCCTAGCACTATGAATGTAATAAAAAAATTCCCAGGAATGTGCGAAGTGGTGTTACACTCCAAAAAGTATATTGACACGAGGGATTTGGATCCCAAGCCTATGTGGATGAATAAGAGTAGAGAACGCATGAGTTTAATACCATGGTGACTTAAATCTCCCCAATAGCCAATCATATATAGGAGGACTAGAGATGTGAAACATGTCTCCCTCAAATCCGCCAAACAAAGGGATAGAGATAAGATAACCTGTGCCGAACCAGAGAAAAGCCTCCAAGCAGAGTGACCCGAATGATAAAGGAAAGATGAAAATTACTGCAGAATCTGAGTCCGAGTCTGATTCAGATAATAAGCCTCCACATGTCGACACGAGTGACGAAGATGAGGGTGAACCAATAGACCGAGCTGCTTGGGAGAAGAACTTTATTAGTGAAAAGGCATTCCGAGCTTATAATAAGATACTCGGTTTAAAGAAGTACATTCCAGAAAAGCCAATCAACATCGGAGCACTTAAGAAAAAGTACCCAGAGTTTCTGAAATCAATTCGAGAGGTGCAACAATGGGGACCTATCTTGAAGGTCCACGGCAAGGCCAACCTCACTATCGTCAGAGAGCTTTACGCCAATTGGCGTCACTCCAGGGGAAGCATTGTAAGAGTAGGAGGGGTGGATATTAATGTCTCAGCTGAAGCTCTGAATAATTTCTTAGGGGTGCCACACACACTAACAGATAGGTTTGACTCCATATGCAAAGCACCAGAGTATGCACACATTAGGTCGGTCCTATGCCCTACCAGGAAGGATGAAAATTGGAAGCATGGGAGTATGGAGTACCATTCTCTGGCCAAGGAATTCATGAGTGTGTTAGCACGTGTGGCTCTAAATTTCATATGCAACCGCCTGATGCCATGCCAATACAAAACTGATGTCCCTCGACACCGAGCACTAGTATTGTATGCTTTATTAGAGGGGATACCGCTCAACTTGGGAGCCATCATGCATGACCAAATGCAGCGCACCAGGATGAACTACAAGTGGAGGTTGTTCTTTACAAATACCCTATCGACTTTCTTGACAGAGATGGGAGTACTATGGGACAAGGAGAATGACGACATTGAGGCTAAAGCTCCAGGACCATATGATGTTACTCATGTACTAGAGACGAACAAGGGAAGGTCTTCTAAGCTTACCATTCAATAGTTGTTTGAGCAGATGCAAGCTGATATGCAAGAGAACATGGCTGAGTTGATAGCGACTCGTGTAGAGTTGAGTGCCACCAGAGATGAGTTGAGTCAGACTCGTGCGGATCTAAGCCGAGTCCAGACTGAGCAGGCCACGATAATGAGGGAGGTATCATTACTCCTCCGTGCTCTGGTTCAACGTGTAGATATAGACATTTCACAGCTGCTTGCATCGTCCACTGCTGGATCATCCACTTCTGCTCCTCCTATAGTCCCTAAGACTCCACACACCATGCCTACTGAGGCCGCCGTACCACCTGCTACAGACTCAACTCCAGTTGGTGATGATATGACTGTGACAACTCTCCCTATTCGTGAGGATGCTATTGCAAGGCCGGAGGGGGTCTTGATGAATGCCATGGATGCTGATGCTCTTCCACATACTGCAGATGAGCTTTCCACCTTGCCTTGAGGGAGTTTCTTCTCACCCTACTTTACTTTATTTATGTGCATTGGGGACAAAGCACAGTTTTAAGTGTGGGGTTGTTCATATTTTTGTGGATGAATGTACTTAACTGTTACAAATTTTGTTGATTTTGATATTGTTGAGGGATGTGATATTCACTGGATTAATGGCCTGTAATAGTTAGTAAATTCATCTATATGGAGTAACTCTCAGTCCATTGTTATGTGTAGTCATAGTAAGTAGCTTTATCAAAGACAAAAAAAAAAAAAACAAGTGGTGTAGTATTTTACAAAATAAATGCATATTTCTTCCTTTCATTGGTTCCACTCAAAAGTCACCCCACACTTAGTCCCTTCTTACTTCTTTTAGCGCTCATCTAACAATTAAAGTGCTTTAAGAGGTAAAAGGATCAAAACAATGTCAATTAAGAATAAAAAAGGTATAGGCTTGTAATGTGGGTACCAAATAAAAGTCAATAGTGATGCTTAATGCTTAATATCTCGTTGCTCTGTGAATACTTACATTGTTTGAGAGTCGGAATGTGATCGTCCTTAGTGAGTCATGTGCCATGTGTGGTGAGGTTTTTGTGTAGTTCATGTATTGTACTTGTGTCTAAAACTTGCCCGGTATGTGAGTTGAAGCGAAATTTGAGGTGATGCTTGGTTTGAAAAATGATTTTAGGCTTTCTTTGATCTTTTTGAGATTATTGCTTATCATAAATAAAATATATCCCTAGTTAACCATTTTGAGCCTATTGACTTTTATTTGGTACCCACATTACAAGCCTATACCCCTTTTTATTCTTAATTGACATTCTTTTGATTCTTTTACCTCTTAAAGCGCTTTAATTGTTAGATGAGCGCTAAAAGAAGTAAGAAGGGACTAAGTGTGGGGTGACTTTTGAGTGGAACCAATGAAAGGAAGAAAGATGCACTTGTTTTGTAAAATACTACACCACTAGCGGAAATTGAAAAAAAAAAGAAGTAAAAATAAAATAAAAAATTGTCTTGTTCTTGTTAGTGGGTATGAGCTAAAGTAGTGCTTAAAGAAAAAAGGACTGTTTTGGGGGTGATATTGTTTGTGAAATTGAAGTGGTGTTGAAGAAAATACGCTTAAAGTAATTTTGTGATGTATTAAAGAGCTTAGGAGGGTGAGTCACTGTTCCTTAAATATATCCTACCCGTCACTTAGCCCACATTACAACCATGAAAACGTCCTAATTGATTTTAGATAGAGCGAGCTTACATTAGTAGAGATTTACATTAAGGGCAAGCCTATGGTACCAATTGCATGCATGTGACTTCTTTGTGAGAGTGAGCGATTTTCTTTGATATATGTGAATCATTAAAATATATTTAATCATGAGATTCGAATGTGTGGATTGAACTTGCTCTCTTGTTCTTGTTGTGAGGGCACATGGTTTTCACGAGGGATAGGTAACGTTATTAGACTTCTCTATGATGTTGGGTGTTCAAGCCATGAGTACATTGTGACATTGAGTCGGTTTTTGAGGTTAGGATTGTTGTGAGCATGTTGTCTTTGTTTGAATATTTTTTAAAGAATGACATAAGTAAAGGGAAGTGTATGTGATGCATATTCTAGAGCTTAATTGTTGCAAATAACCATGGTCATAGGTGTAGTGTGCTTTGAATGATAAGAGCTTAATTTTGTTTCGTCTACTATAGTGATGGTTTATTCGAGGACGAACAAAGGTTTAAGTGTGGGGTGGTGATGTTGGGCATATTTCGATATGTGTTGATGTTACTTTACCCATGTTTTAACTGCTTTTTGATGCTATTTAATCTTTAAAATGCCCAACATAGTTTAATTATTGGCTTTATGACTAATTGAGTTGTGTGTGATGATTTAGGGTGTTTGGAGTGCAAAAATATGAAGAAAAGGTACTCTAGGTAGAGAAAGAGGGGTTGGATGCGTCGCATCCAATTTAGAAAAAAATCAGATTTCGTGCACCCTTAGCAGTGAAGTCGGCCCATAGCATCCGCCCTACCATGCGAAGCTGAGAAGTGGAGAACAAGGTGGATGCGACGCATCCACCCTAGCATCAATCCCTGAGGCTGATTTGGATTAGAAATAGGAGTACTTTGGCCACGACTTTTGTACGCAATATATAAGCCAAAAATGCCTCTTTTAGGTAATCTAACATATTGGAAAAGGGAAAAAAGCCACGACAAAGCTGGGGAACCACAGAATTCATCTTGACTTCTTATTTTTCCTTCTTTTATTGATTTTTATGCACTCTTGTGAAATTTTTGATGATTGCATGAACATGAATGGCTAGGAACCCTATTATTCTAGGGTCATGGGCAATACATGAATGCTGATGTTTGAAGTTTAATTTGACAAAGTTGATTTTATCATATTGGGTTGTTTATTTAATTCTATTTTTAATTAATTTGCTGAGTAGTTAAAAGTGAATTACTATCTACCAATCTAGAGTTGAACTCGAAAGTGGGAATTCTATATTACATATAGAACTAAATAGAGATAGTTCTTGAACCCGGACATCGGGGAACAGATTCACAATTAGGATAGAAATATACCTAATTGTTTTTCTCGGTTGAAATACAGGAAGTGTAAATGCATTCTTGTTAATCTTAATTCCATAGACATATAGGCATTAAGTTAGCTTGAATAGGCGAGTAAGAACTCGACAGATTCTTATGAATAATATCAACCCCGTCAATTAACAATCCAGATAAATCAATTAGTTATTTTAAGCTAAGAATGCAACATGATTGTTAGATAACCCGTGACCCTGGAATATTATCTTCTATTGATTATTATTCGAAATCATTTAAGTGTTGTGGTTGATCTCTAGTATTTCATTACTTGATAGTTTATAGGTGGTAAATTAGAAAATTATCTATTTTGTGAGAGATCGCTTGAATCGATAAGTTATTTGAGTTTGAGTTAGTCAAAAGTTAATCATAAGTCTTCGTGGGAACGATACTCTACTCACTACTATATTACTTGACGACCACGTATACTTGCGTGAGTGTGTTTGGTCGCAACAGGGCTTTTCACTTAGCAGGGTAAACGACATGATGTATTTGAATCAAAGTTTTACAAGGGGATATTTACACGAATAGCCGTCAATATTCATTGTTTAATTTTTCTAGTCATATACATAGTTTATATATTGATTATACATAATTATACACATATAATACATAAATTATGCATATATTATATCTCCACCAGCTATTTTTAGTTGAAGCGGTTGGGTGGACGGCTATTTGGGTTAATTCTTCTTTTACAAGTCTGAAAATATTTTTTCAAGCTTAAACATAAATAAATAAAAAATTAATATGAGTTTCCCTTTAAGAGGCATGCATTGTTTTTCTTGCATTAGTTTTCCCTTGTGTTTAAAGAAAAAATGACTATATGGTATATACAATGACATGATATTTACTTGTCTGTCTTAGCCTTGTGTCTACTACAAAATGCGAAATGCGACCCCTTTGGACTCTATAAACAACAACTCATTTTACCATCATTAACTATAAGGTATACAATGACATGATATTTACACAAGTAACTAGCCAGAATTACTGTTTAGTTTTTTATTTAAATGATTTGGTGAACGATTACGCTAGCAAAAACTACCACATGGGTGCAGGGGCGAAGATTGACCACCCTTCATCAAAAAATTATAATGCATATATAGGTAAAATATTAGGTTTTAAGGTATATAACATATATTGAACACCCTTCGTCAGGGATTTTGTTTTTACTTTTTTTAAGTTTGGACACCCTTGAAAACATTCTGGCTTCGTCACTACATGGCCGAAAGAACAAAGGAAACTGAGATGTATTTGTTTGTTGAGTAGGGCCCTTCTCTTATCATCACGTCATTATCGCTGATAATCCATTCTAGAAGAATTAACCCAAATAGTTACCCACCCAAATGTTTAAACTAAAAATAGTCGATTGAGGTATAATATATGCATAATTCATATACTATATGTGTATAATTATGTATAATCAATATATAAACTATGTATATAGCTAGAAAAAGTAAACAATGAATATGACCGGCTATTTGTGTAAAGATCCCATAATTCTATTTTCTCATCATGGATTTGTCAAAATAAGAAACTTTCCAAAGCTTTAGTAGTAGTCGAACTTGTAACATTACAGTTTTAAAGTGTGCCCTCTTAGCTATTGAATGGACTAGGTTAATACTCAACATCACTTGTAAATTGCATGTTATGTCAATCTCTGTAAATTGTATAGCCGCTATAAAAATAATAGCGAAAATACTATAAAATTTATATATTTTTTGAATATATATATATATATATATATATATATATATATATATATACATACTGTAAGGCCCCGAAAAAGTTTTCTAATGATTTAATATTTTAAAGTATGCCAACGGTATTTGTGAATAACGTGTTAGAGTATTAAAGGAGACCCATGGGATAGAACCACATTCTTTCGAAATGAAAAGTATATGTTTAACGTGTGTTGAAACATACTAAGGAGTTTTGTGAATAGAAAGAATTCGTGTGGAACAAGTAGGATGCATTAAGTGGAAAGGATATCTCAATTCGCACAAGATCCTACTTCAAACGTATTCTTCTGCCACACTATAACAACTTATGAGGTGATCTACCTATCAAATTAAATCTCCTTTAGTCTAGTTTCTAACGCTTCAAACCATTCGTCATTCGGACATTCCTACAAGAAGTTATGATCAAATACCCAAAGGCTGGACTGTAGCTCGCGGGGCTGGTGTAAGACTAGGCTTTAGCCTGGCGAGGCCAGGCCTGTCGCGCGTTAAGACCAGGCTTTAGCCTGGCGAAGCCAGGTCTGTAGCCCGGTCCAGAATTTTGAAGTATCCATTTTCATATATTTTAAACCCGACCCTATTTCTTTAGAATACCTACCTTGGACCATTTGAAACATATTTTCTGATATTTTGAGAGATAGAGAGAGAGTCCTAGAGGGAGAAGTGAATATTCATCAAAATTTCTCTCCAACTCTCACTTAAAACCTTGAAGATTATCAAGAGGGGCACCTAGGTCTTCTTCCTAAGAGGTAAGATTATACATCATAACCCTTAATTTCGAATTTTGTCATGTATTGAGTAATTAGCAAGATAAAGTTTGGGCATGAGAGTTGTTTATTTTACATGCATGTGTTATCAAAGGGTGTAGGAAGATTGATGAGCTAAGAATGGTAAATATTGTGTTGGGGGATGATGGAATCCTCCATAAAAGGACCTTGAAACCTTGATGCACACCTAGTGTTTGGTAATATGTTCAAATGAGCTAAAACCATGTTCATCTTCCTAATTATGGTTTACTTTTGTTATGTATCTAAATAGATTGAAGTTGCTAGAATTTTTGGAACGTCGTAGTAATTTAAGGAAAATCTCAGAACAAAGTATGTTGGCTAAACTCTTCTCTTAGAATTGAATCCCACGGTATTCATGTAAAGTATGTAAGTCCTGAGTGATTCATTATGAAACTGGCTATTCCGAGTAAGATTGGGTTGAAAGATATATAGTCAACAAGCATCCCAAATGCTTTATTCATGTTATGTTACCAATTGAGGATGTGCTAAAATATGGGTTGTGCATTAGTAATGTTTTGACTTTAAGTCAAGTTAAGATGAAGGCTAATATGCCAAATTTTGTGAAATATCTCTAGGTGCCTTAGATTCTAAATTGCTCACATGTGTACTATACTTCTTGATTTGAATTGTATTTGTTGTAGATGATGATAATGATATTTGAAATTGATAAGGTAAGCATGAAATACTTAATATGGCCACCGTGACTTGAATAAAGAATCTTGTGAATGGCCAAAAGAGCCAAGAAAATATTGTTGTTATTATTGGTTGAAAATACTAGTGGAGATTTATACAATGTGGAAGATGATGAGGTAAATACATCTGTACCTATGTTATTTTTGTGAATTATTCCCCTTATTTGGAATGATATTGATGTGATAAAATTATTCCTCTTAATTGGGATAAGATTGACTGATATAAAAGGGTTGATGTCTTGAATAAGACAGCCTAGCCGATCGGGTCGTGATCGGACACCATGTCACACCCATGGTGGTGATTGTGCTGGAAATTGTTATTGAAATTGAGATTTTGGTTGCTGTCTTCGAATAAGATAACTATCATATTACATTATAAATTGAGGATGTATTCCAAACTATGGATTGTATATCGACATGTTATAATTTCAAGTCGTGATTTATGTAAAAATTATTATGCCAAGTTGTGTAGAACTTGTGATTGTGATACACCTCCACCCTCATATATTGGGGTGATGCGGCATGCCCGCTTTGTGTGGGGATTATGGTATAGAGATTGTGATTGTGATATACCTTCACCCGCATATATTGGGGTAAGGCGGCATGACCGCTTTGTGTGGGGATTATAGTATAGAGATTGTGATCGTGATACACCTCCACCCGCATATATTGGGGTAAGGCGGCATGACCGCTTTGTGTGGGGATTATGGTATAGAGATTGTGATTGTGATACACCTCCACCCGCATATATATTGGGGTGAGGTGGCATGACCGCTTTGTGTAGGTATTTTGATTTTATGGGACTGCGCCTCCACCCGCATATATATTGGGGTGAGGTGACACGACCGCTTTGTGTATGGTTATGGTATTTTATGGCACCACCACCCGCATACATTGGGGTGAGGAGGCATAACCGCTTTGTGTAGGCTCTTAGTACTGTGGTTATACATCCACCCACATACATTGAGGTGAGGCGGCAGGGCCTCTTGATTAGAGTTGTGGTATTGTACGTGTACCTCCACCTGCATACATCGGGTAAGGCGGCGTGGCCATTTTGTGTGAATATGGTTATATAAGATCTCATCTTAAATCCTATAAATGTTGTTGATAACTTTTAATAAGTTTGCTATGGTTGAGACAATTATCTATATTATTCTATTGCCGCACTGGTTCATCTTAATTATCTTGTATTTCTAAATTCTTAATTGATGTTTAGTTTTAATACTAGTACTATTCGACAGTACTAACGTCCCTTTTGCTGGGGGCGCTGCATCTTTAAATGGATACAGGTGGTTCCACAGCAGGAGACATTGATCAGTGATAGCAGTGCACCTTCTTCCCAGCTGACTTGGTGAGCCCCAATTCATCCCGGGGTCATGTATCTTTTGTACCTTGTGTATTCCATTTGAGGTATAGCCGGGACCTTATTCTCGGCATTATCATTGTACTCTTCTTTATCCATAAAGGCTCCGTAGACATAGTGTGGGTTGTGTATTGGTGCTGGGAAATACAAAATATGTTATGTTGTGGTTATATTACTTGTCCATTTAAGACATTAAAAATGATGAAGCTATTGGAAATGAATTGGTATTGGAGACAGAAACACGTTTTCATCTAATTAATGAAAATATGTATTATTTCCATTCGTGGATGAGATTGGGTAGAATGAAATCTAACAGGCTTACTCGGTCGGGTTCACTCGGTTGAGCGCCGGTTGCGTTCCTCGGTTTTGGGGCATGACAAACTTGGTATCAGAGCCTAAGGTTTTAAAGTGTCCTAGGATGCCTCGGAGCCGTGTCTAGTTGAGTCCTTCTTATCGGTGTGTTGTCGATATCATCTATAAGTTGGAGGCTACTTGAACATTTAGGAATAATACCCTTCTTTGATATTCTGAATCGTGCGATAAAACTGGTTGTGAAACTGTTCTTCCTCCAACTTGTGTGTTGAGGTTCAAGGTAAGTTTAAATGCTTTTTTGGTTTATTCCAAGTAATGTTGTCATGTGACATGACAAATGGGTAAAGGCCTGAATATTAAACAGATGGCACATGTATCATATTGAATGAATGGTATGACCATATGAGACAAGCATATAGTACCATGAGCATACTTTATATGAGGAGAGTGCTAGAAGTGATTACCCACCTCCAAAGATGCATTGACGTGATAAATGAGACCTAGATTAACTAGTACATGTGGATAGTGTGGGAACCATGTATATGATTCTAAGATGTAAACATGTTACATAGGCACGTGATATTTGAAAGGCATGGCCTGAAGAGTAATGATAAATGTGTAGGTCTCTCACGGGAGACAAGAAGTTATGAAAGGGGAGTTGATTGAACCCATAATGAGAAGACCCTAGCACAATGAATGTAATAAAAAAAAATCCCAGGAATGTGCGAAGTGGTGTTACACTCCAAAAAGGATATTGACACGAGGGATTTGGATCCCAAGCCTATGTGGCTGAATAAGAGTAGAGAACGCATGAGGTTAATACCATGGTGACTTAAATCTCCCCAATAGCCAATCATATATAGGAGGACTAGAGATGTGAAACATGTCTCCCTCAAATTGCTAAATTCAAGACTTGTGTCAAAATGTGAATCATTCACCCCAAGTGGGGGAGGAAGGGCCATAGAGAGGCCACTTAAATACAATGAAACAAGAGTAAGACCGTCAAGTTATGATGTTTGAATATTTTGTAGATGACATGCATAGTATATTAAAGTGGTAAGGGGTAACGTGATTCTCTGAGAGGGTATGCAAATGATAAACCACTAGTACGAAAATAATGTAGAAGGTTAGGAAATGTAAATTCTTTATACGTGGAAATATACATGACAAGGTCAACGATACTAGAAACTAAGAGTAGGGTTTGCAAAAGGGTTTTATAATTTTAGAGAGTCATAGACAATGGAACCTAAGGAAGTACTACAAATCAAATGTGAAAGGCTTGCGAGTTCTTAGAATGAGTTAATCACGGATTTGCGACTTAGATTAAGTTCCAAGTCTTTGAGAAAGACAGAACGAGTGGGAGAGATAAATGTGATGTTATAATAACCCAAGATTGCATCGGGAGTTTATGGAGAGCCTCTTAAGAATCTTACAAGAAAGGAAGTGTTAAGTTATATACGGATGAACATAATTTCCCACGAATATCCCAACAAGTGTCGAGAGGCGAGCATGATGAATTCCCAACTAAGGGAAAAGACTATGTAACATATGGAAGAATGCATGGTTATTCACTAACTAGGAAGAATGAGGCGAGAAGAATTGGAAAAGAATGAACAAGATGGTTATCGAAAAATAGTTCGTATCAGAATGATGGACTCGCCTAGAGCACAAGTGTTAATAGAAGATATACAAGATCAACTGTAATGCAGTCAACTTGAGTAACACTGAATATCAACTAAAAAATATAGAGGGAGTTCATGTCTACGTATTACATTGGAAAGTGAGACTACTTGTGATGAACTGGTAGTGTGATAAACTCAACAAACCAGGCACAATGATACTACGAGTTCATGGGAGGCAAACATGTGTGTGGCACAATAAGGTTGTCAACTATGAATTAAGGGCAAAATAGGATGGGAGTGAATTCTCTAGTCACAAAGGAAATATAGTACCAACATATTGTCTAGACCAAAGAGGAAATGTTCGAAACAGAATAAGAGAGGATGAACACTTGTTACGAACCAAACATTTTTAACACGATAGCTCTTACGCTACAATACCAGGAAACACTATTGGTGACTACAATACTGGGAATAATGTGAGTTACTCATCGAGGATGGAATCAGGTGGACTAAGTCCTACACTTATAAGGAAAACAAGAAGGCGTCGTTGAAGAATTTAGGAGGATCTCAAGTTTTAGAAAAGGCCATGTTCGGGCCAATGATTTTGTTGAAGTAAATATATATATATATATATATATATATATATATATGAAGGGTGTTGATATGTGTTTTGGGAAGTATTTCGCAGTAAAGAGGGATCGTGAGAATGTTCATGAGGGAAGTAAAGTGATTTCTTAAAATCCTATAAGACTTATAAGGAGAAAAGAGGGTGGTTAAGAAAGGTATGAGAATGATGTTACTTCACATATTGAGGCAATGCCATGCAGGTCGATGTTATCAAGGTGTGCGCGCAAGCTGGAAGATGTTATTCATTTGAAACAGATGGTACCATAAGAAAACTGACCTAGTAATGTCTTTTGTTGGGAAATTTGAAAAAAAAGACAAGTTGCAAGTACTAATAAGATTGTAACTGTATCAGGGAAAATTTTGTAGAACTCAATTCCTATGAGGTCATATGAAAGAGAAATCTATTATAAATGTTCCACTAATGATGAAATATGGCAAGATGATCATTTATGCCTCTAGGCAACTCTATGCCTTTTGTGTCGAATCAATGATGTCATGATTAACAATGTCAGCACTATTGGTAGTAACCTTCATGTCTCTTAGGATATAACCTCCTGAAATGCTGTGCTCAGTACCTTGATGGATTTTGAATTATTTTAGCCAATCGTGAACCTCGTTGTTCATAATTATAGAAACCAGTGGGGGTTGAAGGCTCAAACATGTCAAAGAAGCATCATCATCCAATGATCAAATATAATGGATATTAAGTTTTATGATCATATTCAAGCTAGCACATCTTAGAGTGATTATTGGAGGTATCCAAAGGTTTAGTTTGGGTGTTTGGCATAGGTATTTAGAGTTGAAGAAAGTAAACGGGCTATTCTAAAGATTTTCTCTATGAATATATTGGGTGAATTGTTAAGGAAGGTAAAGTATGTGTAGTCACATTAGGCCTTATGAAATTTTGAAGGAAATAGGCCAAACTAAGAGTATGATGTATGTAATATTGAGATTAATGTTGTTAATGTATATTGCTATGCTTTGTCGAGTTATGGAAGTGATGTTAGGGTGGTTTTTGTGTTACTATGGCAGGTGGTTAGGCCCAAATACAGGGGAGACACTGCCGAAATTTCTGGAAAAAAAAAACAATTGGGGAGTTACTCAATTCGAGGACTTGAGGTATGTGAGAAAAGAGATAAATTATGTTAAATGTTTGGGACAGACACTACTTCTCATTCGAGGACGAATGATCCTAAGCGGGGGAGAATATAAGGCCCCGAAATTTTTTTCTAACGATTTAATATTTTAAAGTACGCCAACGGTATTTGGGAATAACGTGTTAGAGTATTAAAGAATATCCATGGGATAGAACCACATTCTTTCGAAATGAAAAGTATATGTTTAAGGTGTGTTGAAACATACTAGGAGTTTTGTAAATAGAAAGAATTCATGTGAAACAAGTAGGATACATTAAGTGGAAAGGATGTCTTAATTCGCACAAGATCCTACTTCAAACGTATTCTTCTGCCAAACTATAACGACTTATAAGGTTATATACCTATAAAATTAAATCTCTTTGAGTCTAGTTTCTAAAGCTTCAAACTGTTCGTCATTCGGACATTCCTACAAGAAGTTATGATCAAATACCCAAAGGCTGGACTGTATCTCGCGGGGCTGGTGTAAGACCAGGCTTTAGCCTGGCGAGGCCAGCCAAAGGCCAGGCTTAACCACGCTTTAGCCTGGTGAGTCCAGGGGTAATACTAGGCTTTATCCTGGCGAGGCCAGGCCTGTCGCGTGCTAAGAACAGGCTTTAGCTTGGCGAGGCCAGGTCTGTAGCCCGGTCCAGAATTTCGAAGTATCCATTTTCATATGTTTTAAACTCGACCCTATTCCGTTAAAACACCTACCTTGGACCATTTGAAACATATTTTCTGATATTTTGAGAGTGATAGAGAGAGAGTCCTAGAGGGAGAAGTGAATATTCATCAAAATTTCTCTTCAACTCTCACTTAAAACCTTGAAGATTATCAAGAGGGGCACCTAGGTCTTCTTCTTAAGAGGTAAGATTATACATCCTAACCCTTAATTTCGAATTTTGTCTAGAATTGGGTAATTAGCAAGATAAAGTTTGGGCATGAGAGTTGTTTATTTTATATGCATGTGTTATCAAAGGGTGTAAGAAGATTGATGAGCTAAGAATGGTAAAGATTGGGTTGGGGGATGATGGAATCCTCCATAAAAGGACCTTGAAACCTTGATGCACACCTAGTGTTTGACAATATGCTCAAATGAGCTAAAACCATGTTCATCTTCCTAATTGTGATTTACTTTTGTTATGTTTCTAAATAGATTGAAGTTGCTAGAATTTTTAGAACGTCGTAGTCCTTTAAGGAAAATCTCAGAACAAGATATGTTGGCTAAACTCTTCTCTTAGAATTGAATCACACGATATTCATGTAAAGTATGTAAGTCCTGAGTGATTCATTATGAAACTGGCGATTCCGAGTAAGATTGGGTTGAAAGTTATATATTCAACAAGCATCCCAAATGCTTTATTCATGTTATATTACCAATTGAGGATGTGTTAAAATATGGGTTGCGCATTAGTAATGTTTCGACTTTAAGTCAAGTTCAAATGAAGGCTATTATGCCAAATTTTGTAAAATATTTCTAGGTGCCTTAGACTGTAAATTGCTCACATGTGTACTACACATCTTGATTTGAATTGTATTTGTTGTTGATGATGATAATGATATTTGAAATTGATAAGGTAAGCATGAAATACTTAATATGGCCACCGTGCCTTGAATAAAGAATCTTGTGAATGGACAAAAGAGCCAAGGAAATATTGTTGTTATTATTGGTTGAAAATACTAGTGGAGATTAATACAATGTGGAAGATGATGAGGTAAATACATATGTACCTATGTTATTTTTGTGAATTATTCCCCTTATTTGGGATGAGATTGATGTGATAAAATTATTCCTCTTAATTGGGATAAGATTGACTGATATAAAAGGGTTGATGTCTCGAATAAGACAACCTAGCCGATCGGGTCGTGATCGGACACCATGTCACACATATGGTGGTGATTGTGCTGGAAATTGTAATTGAAATTGAGATTTTGGTTGATGTCTTCAAATAAGACAGCTATCATATTGCATTATAAATTGAGGATGTGTTCCAAACTATGGATTGTGTATCCATATGTTATAATTTCAAGTCGTGATTTATGTGAAAGTTATTATGCCAAGTTGTATAGAAATTATGATTGTGATACACCTCCACCCTTATATATTGGGGTGAGGCGGCATAACCGCTTTGTGTGGGGATTATGGTATAGAGATTGTGATTGTGATACACCTCCACCCACATATATTGGGGTGAGGTGGCATGACCGCTTTGTGTGGGGATTATGGTATAGAGATTGTGATTGTGATACACCTCCACCCGTATATATTGGGGTGAGACGGCATGAACGCTTTGTGTGGGGATTATGGTATAGAGATTGTGATTGTGATACACCTCCACTCGCATATATTGGGGTGAGGCAGCATGACCGCTTTGTGTGGGGATTATGGTGTAGAGATTGTGATTGTCATACACTTCCAACCGCATATATATTGGGGTGAGGCGGCATGGCCGCTTTGTGTAAGGATTATGATATTGTGGGACTGCACCTCCACCTGCATACATTGGGGCGAGGTGGCACGACTGCTTTGTGTATGGTTTTGGTATTGTTGTGGCACCACCACCCGCATACATTGGGGTGAGGTGGCATAACCGCTTTGTGTAGGCTCTTGGTACTGTGGTTATACATCCACCCGCATACATTGAGGTGAGGCGGCAAGGCCGCTTGATAAGAGTTGTGGTATTGTACGTACACCTCCACCTGCATACATCGGGTGAGGCGCCGGGGCCGTTTTGTGTGAATATGGTTATATAAGATCTCATCTTAAAGCATAATTATCTTGTATTTCTAAATTCTTAATTGATGTTTAGTTTTCATACTAGTACTATTCGACAGTACTAACGTCCCTTTTGTCGGGGGCGCTGCATCTTTAAATGGATGCAGGTGGTTCCACAGAAGGATACATTGATCAGTGATAGCAGTGCACCTTCTTCCCAGCTGACTTGGTGATCCCCAATTCATCCCAGGGTCATGTATCTTTTGTACCTTGTGTATTCCGTTTGAGGTATAGTCGGGGCCTTGTTGCCGGTATTATCATTGTACTCTTATTTATCCATAGAGGCTCCGTAGACATAGTGTGGGTTGTATATTGGTGCTGGGAAATACAAAATATGTTATGTTGTGATTATATTACTTGTCCATTTAAGACATTAAAAATGATGAAGCTATTGGAAATGAATTGGTATTGTAGACAGGAACACGTTTTCGTCTAATTAATGAAAATATGTATTATCTCCATTCGTGGATGAGAGTGGGTAGAATGAAATCTAACAGGCTTGCTCGGTCGGGTTCACTCGATTGAGCGCCGGTCGCGCTCCTCAATTTTGGAGCGTGACACATACATAGACATCCTGTATATGTATACAGTCAAATCCGAGTTTGCCCTCCGTGTAAATTGGTCAAGATTGGAACATGATAAACCGAGGGTCGTCATTGTAACATCGGGATAAGAAGCAAAGTCAGGTTATCGATCTCAAGGTTCAGGGACCCATCAATATCGATCTCAAGGTTCAGGGACCCATGAATATCGAGCTCGAGTCAATATCAAGATCGAATCAATATTGAGTTGTTATATGAAGCAGTGTTATCGAGCTCAAAAGCCAAGACTCAAGAGCCAGAGACAGATCAGTACTGATCCCAGTCAGTATCGATCTCGAATCAATATCGAGCTCGAGATCGACCGATACCAAGACCGACCAAGATCGAGCTTAGAGACAAAGAGCCGTTGCAGCCACACTTAGGGAGAGAATCTCGGCGGGAATTAAGGAAAAACTAATTAATTAATCTATCATGGGATCTCCAATATGTATTTTTAATAATATCCAAAGTAGGTTTTTCCACTATATAAAGAGGTGGCTATTATTTCTGTAAGCATGAAACATTAACACCCAGAGAATAAGCATTGATACATTCACAAGAATATTACATTGATATAGTTGAGATTATCCTTTTTTGAGCTGGGACATTGATTCATCTTACTTGTTTATAAATCATTCTATATTCAATTTGGTTTGTATTTCATTCCTTTATACAGTAAATATTCGATATATTTCTACTTACCTTTTCAATTTGTACCAAGTTATACCACGTATCCTTAGAACTACGTATAAATTCAACTTTATCCATTTTCGGGTAAATAGTTTGGCCCCCACCATGGGGCTAAGGATAATAGTGGTTATTTGGTACGAATCTCTGTGAAACGCACTATTTTACACTTTCTCTTGGAAGTATCTTTGATTTCAGGTTGAAAACGACGAATTCACAATTAATGGCCTTACCTATCAACAACGAAGTTGGCCTTCAAGATGAGAACAACAACTTAACTCCAGGGGGTGAAAGGACACTTGTCGATCCCGTTGGATCTCGGGTCGAAGAGCCACTAGATATTAATTCACATGTGTCCATCGAGGCAAACCAACGTTCTAAACCTGAAAATAGCATTCATGGTGAAACTCGATCTGCAGCTCGAAATACCCAAAACTCTGAGGAAAACGGAATCAGCTTGCGTATGATTTTTGAAATGTTGCAAGATCAACAAGTAACAATAGCCTAGTTGCAGAGCCAAACCCAGGCACCTACCAGGATCAAGCCCAGTCCACCCCAAGAAGTCACCCACAGAACGAGGCCAGCTGTAGTGAGGTCAAATGAACAAGAATCGGGGAATAATCCCGAAATTGTTAAATGCTCGACGAACTGGCAAAACGAATAGAGTCAGGAGAAATGAGGATTGAATAAAATGACAAAAAAGTGGAAACGTATAACTCCAGGATTGATCAGATCCCGGGGGCACCACCGATATTGAAAGGCTTGGATTCCATAAAAATCGTACAAAAGCCTTTCCCCCCGAGCGCAGGTCCAAAACTGATCCCCAGGAAGTTTCGTATGCCCCAAATTCCTAAATATAATAGAATGACTGACCCCAACGAACACGTCACCTCTTACACATGTGCCATTAAGGGGAAAGACCTAGAGGACGACGAGATCGATTCTATATTATTGAAACAATTTGGTGAAACCCTGTCAAAGGGAGCTATGATATGTATCATAATAATTTACCATCTAACTCTATCGATTCTTTTGCTATGCTTGGAGATTCTTTCGTAAAAGCACACGCTGGAGCCATAAAGGTTGAAACCAGGAAGTCAGACCTTTTCAAGGTAAGACAAAAGGATAACGAGATGCTAAGAGAATTCGTATCTATTTTCCAAATGGAACAAATGGACCTACCACCAGTCATAGACGATTAGGAAGTTCAAGCTTTCACTCAAAGTCTGAACGAACGAAGATCAATAGCTTCACAACGGTTGAAGCAGAACCCGATCGAGTACCAACTGTTACCTGGACGGATGTTCACAATTGATATCAATCGAAGATTAGAGTCGAAGACGACCAGTTGGGTTCTGGGTCCGTTATTAAAAGGGACATCAACAGAGAGCAAATGCCGATCAGGGCCCGATACCGACAGTATAGTAGAGATTATAGGGGTAACAAACCAAGACGTAACCTCGTACAAAGCAATAAAAGAAGTGATCAAGGCTAAGGGTCTCGGGAGCTGATGAACAAGAATGGGTTCGACATGCATACTGGACCTAAGGAAGCACCGCGGTTATTGGAATATAACTTCAACATCGATGCATCTGACACCGTGTTGGCTATCAGATACATCAAAGATACTAAATGGCCCCGACCTTTGCTGACCGATCCAACCTAGAAGAATCCCAATGAAATGTGCGAATATCATGGCACTCATGGCCACATAACGGAAGATTACAGGCAATTGAGAGAGGAGGTAACCTGGTTATTCAATAAAGGGCACCTTCGAGAATTTTTAAGTGACCGGGCCAAAAACCATTTCAAAAACAGAGATTTCAGAAGACAAAATGAACAAGAAGAGCCACAACATATCATCCGCATGATCATCAGTGGAATCGACATCCCCCAGGGATCGGTGCTTAAACGCACTAAGATGTCGATTGAAAGAGAGAAGCGATCCCGGTATCAGGATTAAACACCTAAATAAACCTTGTCCTTTAGTGATGAAGACGCAAAAGGAATCATGCAACCCCATAACGACGCACTAGTAATATCTGTACTTATGAATACAACTCAAGTTAAGCATGTGTTAATTGATCCAGGTAGTTCGACCAACATTATTAGAGCGAAGGTCGTAGAGCAGCTCGGTCTACAAGACCGGGTCATACCCGCAACCCTGGTTCTCAACGGATTCAATATGGCATGTAAAACTACTAATGGCGAGATAATCCTTCCAATAAACATGGCCAGGACCGTCCAGGAAACAAAGTTCCACGTGATTGAAGGCGACATGAGGTATAACACTCTTTTTGGAAGGCCGTGGATCCATAATATGAGAGATGTACCCTCGACCCTCCACTAGGTTCTGAAATTCCCAATATCGGAGGGAGTCAAAATGATTAACGGGGAACAACCAGCCGTAAAAGAAATGTTTGCCATTGATGAGGTAATTCTGATATCTTCACTATCATCGACAAATGGATCAGATTCTGTAACGACCCGACCGGTTATTTTGAGAATTTAAGTCCTGTTTAGTGGTATAAGGCCCTGAGCAGCTTCGTATTATGTGTATTGACTTGCGTGCGTGATTGAATTTAGTTACCGGATGATTCAAAGTGATTTGGGATACTTAGTCCCTAAAACGGAAGCTTAAGTCTTAGGATTTTGACCGTAGTTGAAACAATGTGAAGACGACTCCGGAATGGAGTTTTGTCGGTCTCATTAGCTCCGTTGGGTGATTTTGGACTTAGGCGCATGTCCGGACAATGAATTTGAGATCCCTACCTTATTTAGGTTTGAAATGGCAAAAGTCGAACTTTTGGAGATTTGGACCGGTAGTGAAAATTTTGATATCGGGGTCGGATTCTGATTTCGGAAGTTGGACTAGGTCGGTAATATTGAATATGACTTGTGTGAAAATTTGAGTTCATTCGGACGTGGTTTGATAGGTTTCGGCATCGGTTGTAGAAATTTGAAGTTTCAAGTTCTTTAAGTTTGAATTGGAGGGTGATTCGTGATTTTAGCATTATTTGATGTGATTTGAGGGATCAACTAAGTTTGTATGGTGTTTTAGGATTGGTTGGTATATTTGGTTGAGGTCCCGGGGGCCTCAGGTGAGTTTCGGGTGCTTAACGGATCAAAAGTTGGAGTTGTGTTACTGCTGAAGTCTTTAGGCATATGGTATTTTCGCACCTACGGTGAAGAGACCGCAAGTGCGGGATAGTGCGTGCGGAGAGCAAAGCGCAGAAGCGAAAAAGTGGAGGAGTGCGATGGGTCGCAGGTGCGAGGTAAATTCCGCATATGCGATGCCCGCAGATGCGATGGAGCAATCGCAGGAGCGGTGAAGGACCGCAGAAGCGGACATGGGGTCCGCAAGTGCGCACACTCAGGTGCGACACTTAGATCGTAGAAGCGGACGCTGAGTTTTGAGGGGAATACACACCTGCGATGGAAATTCCGCAGGTGCGGTGACGCATGTGCGAAAGCAGGTCCGCAGATGCGGTTTAACTGGCAGAAAAGGGGCCAAATCGAGGGTTTGATTCATTTCTTCATTTTTGGACTTGGGTGCTCGGGAATTGGCGATTGTTTGAGGGATTTTCAGAGAGCTTTGGGTTAACGATTTCGAACTTATTTTTGGTTATATTTCATTAATCTATAGTTGTTTTTTTCATTAAATTTCGGGTTTGGATTGAAAATTTAGGAAAAATGGGAAGAGCTTCAACTAAGATTTCTGAATTTTGATTGGGATTTAGACATCAGATTTGGATAATTTTGGTACGAGTGAACTCGTGCGTAAATGGGTATTCGTATTTTGTGACTTTTACCCGATTCCAAGATGTGGGCCCGAGTCGACTTTTTGGGACGAATTTCGGAATTTTTATTAAAATCTTGATTTCATTAATTAGATTAGCTTATTATACTTGTATTCATGATATGTAATTGTTTTGGCTAGATTTGAGTCATTCAGAGTCGGATATTCGTGGGAAAGGCATTATGATCGATTGATTGAGCTTGGTGCGAGGTAAGTATCTTGCCTAACCTTGTGTGGGAGATTTTTCTCTTAGGATTTGAGTCTTCTATGTTGATTGTAGTCCATGTACGCGAGGTGACGAGTGGGTGCTCAGACTTATTTGTGAAAAGTTGGCCTTTTAGGATTCTTAGGTCCTTATATTCACCGAGTATGAAGTTGTTCTTGACATGATTTAAGTTCCTATTTACTAGTTTCACCTCTACATGCTTTAATTAGAATTAATTGCTTCAGGATTCACTCTTATTGCCTATTTGACTTAACTGAAGATTTTACCCCATCTATTGTCATGCTATTGTTTCATAACTACTTATCTCTATTTGGAATTATTATTATTATCTCATCCTATAATTGTTCAATTTTAATTGAGGTTATGATTATTTTTCCGCTGCTTATCTTTAATTGAATTGTTGAATATCCTTCGAAATTTCCTCAACCTTAAAAGAAGTTTAGATATCCTATATCTTAGTCGACTTGTATTATTTGGAATTATTTGACTCATGTTAGCTTCCCTGTTGTTGAAACATATATTGTGGGATAGTTGCTACACATTAGTTTTCCCTTATTGAGCTGTTCTCTTTACACCTAGCATTCTTTTACTGTGGCTATTCCTTGTGAATTGGTTCCACCGTTTCTTGTGATTTAAAAGTTCTTGAGTTGATTTACTTGTCGTACTTTGTATTATTACCATTGTTGTTGTTTTACTTGTTATGGAGATGCACGAGGTTTCTGCCGTGCGGTTCTTATTATTGTGATGCCCGAGGTTTGTGCCGTGCGGTTGTTGTTATGGGGTTGCATGAGGTTTCTGTCGTGCTATTATTACTATTGATATTTGCACATGCGGCATGACAAGGCAGGATATATATATGTGGGTTACGCATGTGGCGAGACAAGGTGGGAACATTGTTATGCACGTGTGGTGAGACAAGGCAGGCACTTACTTTATTATTGCACACGTGGCGAGACAAGGTAGGTTGTGCCAAGGATTGATTTTGATGAATTGTGATGGCCTGGGGGCATTCTTGTTGTTGATGTCAGTGCAGTTATGAAGTGTAATGAGGGCACATGATGCCAAGTGCTAGGGTTTAGGTATTGAGACCCGTGAGTTGTGATTTGTCCGAGGTTCGGTACCTCGTGGAGTTTGATGACTAAAACCTGATGTAAAAGCGGTTATAGTTGCTGAGTTAATACTTGTCCTTACTGTATTTGTGGTTACGAATGTAGGTTGTGTTCCATTTACTTTTCTGAGTCATTATTTTATGGTATTCCGCTGATATTTGTTGTTTCCTTTCTTATTGCCATTACTGATTTGCGAGCCATATTGCATAGTCTTTATGTAGATATCATATTTTTGTTGTTCATATACTTATACGTGTTTAGTTTATTAGACCAGTGGGTGTCTTGACTGTTCCTCGTCACTATTCCATCGAGGTTAGTCTTGATACTTACTAAGCATCGATGTGGTGTGCTCAAGGTAAACATGTGGGTCGTTACTGTGGAGATCAAGGTAAACCAGTTTCTGCATTCGCAGGCATCAGAGTCACCTTCAAGTTTTTGTTTGGCACTGTTTATTCTTAATTCTGAATAGTTGTATTTAGAAGTTTTCTAGCAAACACTATGTAGAGCTTATGGCTTGTACTACTGGTTTTAGAAATTTTAAATTTATTTTGGAGGTTTCCATGTCAAAGATTGTTAGATGTTATTTAATTATTGTTGTTATTTAGCTAGTTCCTAAGACTAGGTTCTATCACGATACCCAACATAGGAAAAATTGGGTCATGACAGATTTGAAAGAGGAACATTATACCAAATAGCAATCACAAACGTCAACCTCGACCCAACTAAAGAATCAGAAGACTAACGAAGATGATGACTATGGGATCCCTCGATCCTTTATGGTCCCCGATGATAATGACGCTACCCAGTCAACGGTTGAAGAACTGGATCAAATAATGATGGTCGTACATCTGCCCGATAGAAAGGTATACCTGGGCATGGGGTTAGATCTCGAGATCAGGAAAAAGCTTATTCAATTTATTATAGCTAACATGAACTGTTTCGCTTTGTCCCATCTCGACATAACAGGGATCCCACCGGAGATGGCCACTCATAGACTGAGCTTGGATCCAAAATTCCGTTTGATAAAGCAAAAAAGAAGGCCCCGGTCCTAGGCCAAACATGCCTTCATCAAGGACGAGGTAACCAAACTTTTTAAAATTTGATCCATTCGAGAAGCTAAATACCCTGAATGGCTAGAAAATGTGGTGGTGGTCTAAGAAAGGAAACAAACTTAGGATGTGTATAGATTATAAAGATTTGAACATAGCATGCCCCAAGGATTCTTTTCCTTTGCCTAGCATCGATCGTGTGATCGATGCTACGGCCGGCCACGAGACTCTCAGTTTTCTTGATGCCTACTCTGAGTACAACCAGATACAAATGAACCCGGAGGATCAAGAAAAGACCTCGTTTGTCACTAAGTACGGTACCTATTGTTATAACATAATGCCATTCGGTCTAAAAAATACTGGTGCAACTTATCAACGCCTAGTAAATCAAATGTTCGAAAAACAAATAGGAAAATCAATGGAAGTGTATATTGATGACATGTTAGTTAAGTCTCTGTGAGCAGAGGACCATTTAAAGCATTTGTAGGAAACTTTCGAGTTCAAGAAATCATTCTCACTCGACTGAAAAGCCTAAGGGCTACTTTAATTCGAGTTCGAGCAAACACTCACTCGACCATAAAAGCCTAAGGGCTACCCTAACTCGAGTTCGAGCAACCATTCTCACTCAGAGACTATCTATCGAACTCAAGGGCTGCCATTAATTCGAGTTCGAGAAATCATTCTCACTCGACTAAGGGCTACACAAATTCAAGTTCGAACAAATCATTTCACTTAAACCCTATTTAAAAAAGGCTATCTTAATTCAAATTCGAACACCCACGGGGACCACCTATAAGGAATGATTGAGTTCGAACACTCACTCGGACTTTCAAATAATTATCTCATGCTGAGGCACCTTTTGGCCTTTGTATAAATTAGGCAAAAGATTCGGAAGCCATAAAAAGAAAGACTAAGCTTTTATATACCAAAATTATTTACAAGGGCACCATGGCCGATCAAGATTTTCTACAAAAGACCAAAACGGTCTTAAAAGGAAGAAGAAAAATACTAAAAGGGCTTAGTCCTCTCCATGAGCAGCATCGTTCACCCTAGAGGCCTCCGCTATCAGAACCACTCAGACTCCCGGTATCATCATCATCGGGAAAGGCCAACACTCTGGCTTCGGCTTCAGGCTCTATTGCATTCTCGATCTCGACTGAAAGATCGAAGCCACGAGCATGGATCTCCTCTAGAGTCTTCCTCCGAGATTGGCATTTAGCATGCTCGGCAACCCAATTTGATCGAGCTTGAGTAGCCTCGGTAACCTCCTTTTCTCGAAATTGAGCAGCTTCATCATCGGATTGATAAACAGCCACCATTGCATCAGCATTAGCCATGGCTATTTCGGCCCCCGATTTGGCCGCGGCCAGTTTCGAGGCCAATCTTTCTCGATCAGAAGTCACTGAGTCCAACCGAGACTGAAACTCCTCGATATTCTTGGCTTGCACCAAGGCTCGCTCTTTTGATCTCCGAAGTTGTTCCTCGACCGAGGCTAGTTGAGCCCGGGCGGTCTCCTTTTCAGCGGCAAAGAGATCCATGCTCTTTTTCCATTTTTCGGCCCCACTTTCACTGCTTCTACCTCAGCACGAAGTTGCCCAATCACATCAAGATTTTGCTAAACCTGTTAGTATACAAAAGAGAAAGATACAACAACAACAATAACAACAACGACCCAGTAAAATTCCACTAGTGGGGTCTAGGGAGGGTAGTATGTATGCAAACCTTACCTCTACCCCGAGGGAGTAGAGAGGCTGTTTCCGAAATACCCTCGACTTAAGAAGACGAAAAGAGATAATATCAGTATCACCAATAGAAACCATAAGAAATATAACATCATATAAATGAGAAAGTAGATGCAAAGCAAACGTGATGGAGAGTATATAGACGCGACACTATTGAAAACAAAAGAGTAGTAAGACACAACATTTCCACTAGCTAACATTGGCAAAACCCCTACCATACTAGTCTCACAAAGGTACGAAGTAAGGTAGACTCAACTATCTCCTAACCTACAACCCTAATACTCGACCTCCACACTTTCCTATCAAGAGTCATGTCCTCGGAAATCTGAAGCCTCGCCATGTCCTGCCTGATCACCTCTCCCCAATACTTCTTAGGTCGTCCTCTACCTCTTCTCGTGCCCTCCAAATCCAGTCGCTCACACCTCCTTACAGGAGCATCTGGGCTTCTCCTTTGTACGTGTCCGAACCATCTGAGCCTCGCTTCCCGCATCTTGTCATCAATGGGAGCCACGCCCACCTTCTCCCGAATATCTTCATTCATAATCTTATCCATCCTAGTGTGCCCGCACATCCCCCTCAACATCCTTATTTCTGCTACTTTCATCTTCTGAATATGTGAGTTCTTAACAGTCCAACACTCAACCCTATATATCATGGCCGGTCTAACCACCGCTTTGTAAAACTTACCTTTGAGTATCAGTGGCACTCTCTTATCACACACGACTCCAGATGCTAACCTCCACTCCATCCACCCTACACCAATACGGTGTGTGACATACTCGTCGATCTCTCCTCCCCTATGAATAACCGACCCAAGGTACTTGAAATTACCACTACTTGGTATGGCCTGTGATTCAAGCCTCACTTCCACGCCCACTTCCCTCGGCTCAGTGCTGAACTTCACTCCAGATATTCCGTCTTCGTCCTGCTCAGCTTGAAACCCTTAGACTCAAGGGCTTGTCTCCACACCTCTAACCTCTCGTTAACACTGGTTCGTGACTCATCAATCAGAACTATGCCATCACCGAATAACATACACCATGGCTCCTCCCCTTGAATATTGTGTGTTAACACGTCCATCACCAGGGAAAATAAGAACGGGCTGAGCGTAGAACCTTGGTGTAACCCCATAACAACTGGAAACTGCTCAGAGTTACCTCCTACAGTCCTAACTTGAGTCTTATCCCCATTATACATGTCCTTAATTGCCCAAATGTAGGCGGTCGACACGTCTTTTGCCTCTAAGCAGATCCAGAGAACTTCTCTAGGAACCTTGTCGTACGCTTTCTCTAAGTCAATAAACACCATGTGCAGATCCTTTTTCCTCTCCCTGTACCATTCCACTAACCTCCTAATAAGGTGTATAGCTTCGGTAGTAGAACGACCCGACATGAACCCAAACTGGTTTTCGGATATAGACACCGTCCTCCTCACTCTCGCTTCAACCACCCTCTCCCATAGTTTCATGGTATGACTCAGTAATTTGATACCCCTATAATTGTTACAACTATGGATATCACCTTTTTTCTTATACAACGGAACCACCGTACTCCACCTCCACTCTTCTGGCATTCTCTTCGTCCTAAAAATAACATTAAACAGCCAGCCAGCCAGCCACTCCAAGCCAGCTCAGCCCACACACTTCCGAAAATCATTAAGAATTTCGTCTGGCCCGGTCGCTCTGACCCTATTCATCTTACACATAACTCCCACGACCTCCTCAACCTCGATGCGCCTACAGTCCCCAAAGTAACGTTGTTATTGACTCTCGGGATGCTCCAGTTCACCTAACACAATATCCCGATCCCTTTTTTCATTCAAAAGTTCATGAAAGTAAGTCTTCCATCTTCTCTTAATCTATGCATATTCCATCAATACTCTACCATTGTCATCCTTGATGCATCTCACTTGGTCCAAATCCCGGGCCTTCCTCTCTCTCGTCTTTGCCAGCCGGAATAACTTCTTCTCTCCACTTTCCCCCCCAGTTCCTTGTACATACAGTCATAGGCTGCAGTCTTAGCCTCTGTGACCGCCAGCTTAGCTTCCTTCCTAACTACCTTATACCACTCCATGGACGCTCTCCTCTCCTCCTGACTTGTGCTCCTTACTAATTTTAGGTATGCTGCCTTCTTCGCTTCCACTTTATCTTGGACCACTTCATTCCACCACCAGTCTCCTTTGTGCCTACTAGAAGTATGGAAATTGATAAAGGGAAAGAAAGCTTACCTGATTCAGGGCCTGCTGAGCTTTATCGAAAATACGAGGAATCCCCGCTTTTCCCTAGCTCTTCTTCAAAGCCTCTGAATCGCTCGGACCGACAACATCTTCTATCCCAACAAAATGACCATGCAAAAGATCTTCCTCTCCATGGACCCCCTCCCCATGATAAACCTCCATGGCTTGAGCGTCATGTATCATAGACTGGGAAAATGAAGGAAAAGAAGGGGAATCACCGATTTCTATTGCCCCGATCATGTCTTTCGAGGCACCGCCTCCATCTCGGGTAACCTCAAGCTCGGTCCCCGTATCTTTGTTAATCGTCTCTTCGACGAGTTCTTTGCCCCGAAGTATAACGTCCTCGGTTCCTCTTTGCTTTGGAACTTGGGTTAAAGTATTCTCTTCGACCTTGTCGGAACTAGGAGAAACAGAATCGGTCCCCACCGATCACGAAGTTTTACCAATATCGGTGCCAGCCCATGCACGTGCTACCAGCCTAGAGTTGCCATCTTCTTCTTCTTCTTCTTCTTCTTCTTCTTCATCATCCCTCAGACGCAGGACCAACTCCATAGTCAGTGGGATTTTAGTTCCCTTAGGCTTACTGACTGCTCTCTTCTTAGGTTTTTTACCATCGGGGTCCAAAGTCCTTTTTCTCTTATTTTCCTTCAATGGCTTCGAGACAGGTGGTAAAACGTCTTCACCAGCGGTTGGGGGCCTCATGACTGCATCTTTTCCAAGACTTGCGAAGGAAGAAGAAGATAAGTAAAACTCATGCTTCGAGTAAATATGTCACCTCGAATGACAAATGAATCAGTAAACCAAGATTAAACTTACCATGAGTACGAGCTTTCCATCGACCCTTCGAAAAATCGCGCCATGAGCGCTCGTCAAATGTTGATGTCGAGACCAGGTTTTTGACCCAATTCTCGAGGTGAGGAGCCACACCCGGCATCCAAGCAATGTCTACATCGAGAAAGACACTAATAAGAAAGGGTGAAGAAGTAAGACAAACAAAAATTTAAAACGGGATCGTACTTACGTTTCATATTCTATTTCTCAAGAAATGGCATGCTCTCTACCAGGATCAGGTCCAAAGTCCCCATTCGAACAAACCAGCACATCCAGTCCCGATCATTATCTTCATCTATGCTCGACGTGAACACCTTGGTGGCATGAAGTTGAAGATTTATCAGTCCGCCTCGGTAAAGTCGAGGACTATGCAATCTTATAAGGTGATCGAGGGTGAAGGGGAGCCCATCGATTTTACTCACAAAGAAACGAATTAAGATCACGATCCTCCAGAAAGAAGGATGTATTTGGCCGAGAGTCACCTGATATTTCTTGCAAAACTCAATGATGACTGGATCGAGGGGACCCATCATGAAAGGATAAGTATAAACACTCAGGTACCGTTTCACGTGAGTAGTGAATGATTTCTCCGGTGTCGGTATCACGACCTCTTTGTTTACCCAATTACTATCTTTCTTCACCACATCAAGAAAACTTGCTGGTATCGAGCATATGTATCTCGATACCAGCTCGCATCGACCAACAACCAAAGAGGATTTATCAACTTTAAAATCAGAATCAATAACATACCCCGGGAACGAGTTCTTCAAGGCATGGTTCGACCACCAGTTTCTCACCGGCCGACCGAGATGGGGATGCAGCCTCTTTTTGAGGAACGTTTTTAGATATCTTGGTCATCTAAATTTTTAAAGAGAAAAGAAGACGGAAAATTGAAATATTTTGGTGGTTGGTGAAGAACAAGCAAAGAAATTTTCAGAACTTGAAAATAGGTAATTTTGCAGAAGGCGATGAGCTGTAAAAGTTTAGAATGAGAAGAGTAGAAAGTAAAAGTTTGAGATGATGAAAGAAGGAAGCTATTTATAGGTTGCACAGTGACGGTTCAAAACAGGCAATGGCCGACATCGACTAACACACATTTAATGCCTTGGTAACTGAACCGACGGGATATTTATCACGTATATCATGGTCGGCCCCGATGCGGACGTCAGTGTATATCTAGTCATATCATTGGAATGTCATATCGTTTCTCGCCATATTATTTCCGATAAACGAGGGGACTATCTGTATACGGTCAAATTCGAGTTTGCCCTCTGTGTAAATTGGTCGAGATTGGAACATGATAAACCGATGGTCGTCATTGTAACATCGGGATAAGAAGCAAAGCCAGGTTATCGAGCTCAAGGTTCAGGGACCCATCAATATCGAGCTCGAATCAATATCGAGTTGTGATATGAATAAGTGTTATCGAGCTCAAAATCTAGGGCTCAAGAGCCAGAGACAGATCAGTACCGAGCCCAGTCAATATCGAGCTCGAATCAATATCGATCCTGAGATCCAGAGATCGACCGATACCAGGACCGACCAAGATCGAGCTTAGAGACAAAGAGCCATTGCATCCGCACTTAGGGAGAGAATCTCAGCGGGAATTAAGAAAAAACTAATTAATTAATCTATCATGGGATCTCCAATATGTAGTTTTAATAATATCCAAAGTAGGTTCTTCCACTATATAAAGAAGTGACTATTATTTGTGTAAGCATGAAACATTAACACACAAAGAAGAAACATTGATACATTCGCAAGATTATTACATTGATATAGTTGAGATTATCCTTTTTTGAGCTGGGACATTGATTCATCTTGCTTGTTTATAAATCATTCTTTATTCAATTTGGTTTGTATTTCATTCCTTTATACGGTAAATATTCGATATATTTCTACTTACTTTACCGATTTGTACCAAGTTATACCACGTATCCTTAGAACTACGTATAAATTCAACTCTATTTGTTTTTTGGGTAAGCAACATATTATATACTTTTTTGGCTACCAGATATAAATAGTTTCTGGTGCGGGCTAAAAGTGATAATACTCCGATATACCTGTTGGACTCTGTGCGAACTGACCCAAGTGCCGCATGCTGCCCAAAAATTCAGAAATAGCCACTTTTCAGCTCTAGCTCATGTAATTGAAAGGTACCAACTACAATGGAT
Source organism: Nicotiana tomentosiformis (assembly GCF_000390325.3). Taxonomy (NCBI): domain Eukaryota; kingdom Viridiplantae; phylum Streptophyta; class Magnoliopsida; order Solanales; family Solanaceae; genus Nicotiana; species Nicotiana tomentosiformis. The sequence goes on from NC_090819.1 coordinate 141,416,182, forward strand.
TTTAAATTCCATATGTGAAACTCCAAGACATTATTATGGAGGACATTATTATGGAGTTTCACCTTTAAAAATTGAAATTTTATAATAGTGGATGTATTTTAATTACAGGACTAAAAAGTAGCTAACCTACAATATTATTACCTCCAACTTGTGTTCCTTTTCAAGTGCTTATTGGTGCAATTCTAACCAGGTACTTGTAGGTTAAAGGAATATCAAAATTTTAAAATAAGAACTTATTTACTTTCATTAGAGCGGATTTAACTTAATTATAATTTGATACACGTTTTGCAATTATATATAAATTAATATTAAATGAGTATCCATATATTGTAACCTTTTAATGAGGTGACTGAATTCATACACTTCGACCAATTGCCCATTAACCTCTCTCTTCTCTCTCTATCACTCACTCTCTCTCTCTTCGTGCGCGCGCATTCTTTCCTCTGCCTCTTTTTTCTTTATTCGATCTTCTTTATCTCTTCTCTTTTTCTCATCTCTTTTCTCTCTCTTTTTCAAGGGAATTCAACAATGGATTCCGCATCGCTGCTTATTACCAACAAACCAGCTACTATCAGCGAGCCATTAACATACATTAAAAAGCTTCAGAAGTTTTGAATTTAAATCCGGGAGTTTTTTTAAAATTATTATTTGTTTGGATCGAATTTTTTTAAAATTACTATTTGTTTGGATCGGGTGTTGTTGCAAATGATTGATAATATCCTTTGGAATTTATATCTCAATTTTAAGAGTGTTTGGTGAAGGTTAGAGTTGATTTTGGCTCGACTTTCAGATTGAAACTCGAAGAGGAAGAAGAGCACATGGCATACAAAATACATACAAGCGGCATACAAAATACATTTGAAGATTGTATTTCCAAGATTGTATTAAAATTGTATGAAATTTGTATAAAATTTATATTTAAGTTGTATTCTGTTGTGGTTGTATTTTTTGTATGAATGTTGCATGAAAGTTGTAAATAAGTCGCATACTATATCAATCGTTGTATGAAATCAATATTTAAGTTATAAATACTTTCTTATATATATATATCAAAATTATATTAATGTTGTATTATATTGTATGACAGTTGTATTTCAGTTGTATTATGTTGTAGTTGTATTTCAGACACAAGATAGATCTTTCAAAGAATAAGGCATTTTTTGAATAAGCAAATTCATTTGGGATCCTTCAGATCCACTCTTCCTATTCAAAGATCAGCCCATTGGCTTTGGGTTTTCACATCGACAATTATTTGGGGGTTCTGAGCCGATCCAGGAAAGTTATGTCAATGGTGCTCATGGCATTAGAACGCTTTGGATGTTATGATTGCTTGCACCCAATTCATGTTTTTCATTTAACTTCATTATGCGGAGACCTTAAACTGCCTTTGTGAATTATAGTTGTGCTATAATTTGTTTAGATTTGGAGGTCTAAAGCCCAAATTTTGTTGAATCTTTCTCCAGACCAGCACATTTATGCTATACTACTAGAGATTCTGCTGTTGATTAACAGAGTAATATCGTGTGGCAAAATATTCTCTTTTTCTAGTGGCACTTGTATGTAAGTATTAGTTTTTTGTGATTATGCTAGGTTGCTTAGTGTATTTTTGATCGGTACCTAATCAAATAATAAATCAAGGTGGAATGAGGTATTGTTGCTTTTGGTTGGTAAGTTCCAATCGAAGTTACTCCCTCCGTTTTAAATTAGATGAGGTACTTTCCTTTTTAGTCTGTTCCAACATAAATGACATATTTCTAAATTTATACATAATTAAACCTTAAACACTTTATTTTACTCAATTTATCCTTAATGAAAAATATTTATAACCACACAAATGTCATGGCCCCACAAAGTTTTTACCCTTAAGTTTTTTAGATCACAAGTTTAAAAAATCTTCTTTATTTTCTTAAACTCCGCGCCGAGCTAAACTACCTCATCTAAATACTGAGGGAGTAGTTATTAGGCAAAATATAATGTATAGGAGGGAGGTGGCAGAAGATTAGGGAGAGAAAAGAGAAAAAAAGGAAAAGAGTCTTCACTGAATTATGGTTTGAGAGCCTTTAAGGGGGAATATATATACAAATTCTTAAAGAAAAATCAGTTAGCTCTGGTAAATAGAAAACTTTAATTAAAGCGGATAAATAAGTTTGTATTATAGTATTTATTACAGGGAAAAATCTCTTAAGGGGTTGTTACACAAATAGCCCGTCAGATTTAATATTTTATTTTTCTAACCGATATACATAGTTATGCATATATTATACATAAATTGTATATACATTATACATCCGCGGACTATTTATAGTTTAAGAAATTAGGTGAGCGGCTATTTGAGTTAATTATTCATCTCTTAAACCAAGCCTATCGACAAAACCTTTAATGGACTTATGCACGCAACGAATCTTAATCCTTGGGTCAGGACTTTGTTACTGGACCATCCATCGTACTGGGCCTAGAAATCTGTTATATAATTAGGGAAAAATTCAAACCATGTTTACCCTTATAGCACTAAACTTCCCTCGTAGTTTGGGATGTTACGTTTGTATTCCTTTTTTAGAATTTTTTTGTAACAAAACATTGTTATATTCCCAAAATGTCATTTTCTATTGCAATTATTGAAACTATTTTTTTTCCTAGAGAATACCACTAGGATCAGGATATGCTACATGTGCAGTATGAACCTTTGCAATTTAAAGATAATACAAAATTTATCTAACATGTATTGATTAGGGCACATTTTAAATTTAGCATCCATTATACAACTATAACAGCCGCAATCTCAACACTAATGAAAAACTATTAATATGTAAATTGAACATACCGTCAGAAAGATAAATTCAACTTTAAAATTGTTGATAAGTGAGGCTTGCTCAGTTGGTAAAAACACTTTCACCCATGACCGTTAGGTCCTGGGTTCGAGTCACGCTGGAAAGAAGTAAAAGAGAAGTCGAGAAGCAGTAGAAATAAAAGAGAAGTAAACAGAGAGTGCTAGTATACAAATTTAGATAGCAAAAGACCCTATTATTATTATTATTATTATTATTATAAAATAAAGACTATAAAAGAAATAAACAAATGCTTCTGTCATTTGACTTGAATTATCTTCTAAGCGAGGATCATATTAATGATAATTCGATTCATATAGCATACTTTCCAGCTGTTTTATTCCATCCTCCAAATGTTAGAAAAACTAACTCATATCCCCAATCTTCTTAGGAAAATATATCTTTGTGCATTGTGGTAGATAAATTAATCATATACCACACATCAAACAGGAAAGAAGTAAAAGAGAAGTCGAGAAGCAGTAGAAATAAAAGAGAAGAAGTAAACAGAGAGTGCTAGTATACAAATTTAGATAGCAAAAGACCCTATTATTATTATTATTATTATTATTATTATAAAATAAAGACTATAAAATAAATAAACAAATGCTTCTGTCATTTGACTTGAATTATCTTCTAAGCGAGGATCATATTAATGATAATTCGATTCATATAGCATACTTTTCAGCTGTTTTATTCCATCCTCCAAATGTTAGAAAAACTAACTCATATCCCCAATCTTTTTAGGAAAATATATCTTTGTGCATTGTGGTAGATAAATTAATCATATACCACACATCAAAAGTTATTAAATAGTAAAAATATTTGGTTTTTGATCCTAAACCAATTGTGAGGGGAGGACTTATCATATTTTGTTGGTCTGAAACCTACAAGTGCAGCTGTATGCAATTTAGAAATCTTAGACCAACACATGAGGCTTTATTCTCATAAGTAATAGTTTAGCCATTAATATGAGGTATTCAATGCTAAACTAGCTTGGATATAAACCAACATCATCAAGATAAACTATCTTGATTTCATAATCTGAAAATTATACTCTAAATTGATAAAGACAATTTCAAATGCCAAACTGCAGGTTGACAATAAACATACATGTAACCATCTTATATATGCATCTATAAGTTGTTCACATGATAGGTGAATGGGCCCATATTCACCTTTTATATATTCCAGAATTCGGAGATTTTAGTCCCAACTTTAGCTGGTATAATCAAGTTATTATGAGAACAAGCAACACAAGAGAATTCTTGAAGAATCTTCTAGTTCTTTAGTATATGCTTATTTGAATTCTCAAATAGCTCATTTAAAAATAGAAAATGAAAACTTTAAGTTTATCATGGCATGTGCTATTTTTAAGTAAATTTCTGGTTTATTATGGTATAAACTTTTGCATCAGTAAACTTCTGATTTACTGTGGCTACTTTTGTAACAGTAAATTTCTGATTTACTGTGACTGCTTTTGCATTAGTAAACTTATGGTATATTGTGATACATGATGTAGTACAAATTTGAAGAATAAGGCAGGTATCTTCTCACATACATATTTACCCCATATGATTGTTGAAACATGAAGATTTTCAATCTTTCAATCATTTGTAGTCTCAGTATGATAGTCATGTGTATTAGTAAACTTCGGTTTATCATAGCATATGTTTTGACCACAATAATGACAAATAAGCTCTTCGGGAGCCTTCCATTTATTGTCCACAATAAAATATTATTCAGACACTGCTTGTGTCATGTGTCTTCTAGACAAACAGTTAGCTTTCAGGAGCTTTGTTGTACTACCAAATATTGCTCAGACACTTCTGGTATCATGAGAGAAAATCATAATCAAATGAACAATATAAAGTTAATTCTAAATTTATAAATGACGAAAATTAAGAATTTTAATATTTTTACCACTAACTTTGTGACAAATATCTCCTTCAAGGAGAAATATCATTAACATCTGAATATTTTTTATCAATACGGCAACCACATAGTCATTGCATCTTTTAAGGAAAGATACACGAGTTGTTATTTCCTTCGGGGAACTCAATAATTAACCATAATATATTAATGTAGTTATAGTAAAAAGCATTCTACAAGAATGCTTTCGCCCTAGAATGATACTTAATAAAATTATCCAAGATATTTTTTTTGTACAACAAGTACGTGTGACAATGATCTTTATGCTACAAAAATAATATTTATATCCTCTATTAAACTAGCTCTTCCGGAGGTGAGTTGTGGTATTTCTTCATTCACTCCAGGGAATGAAAATGTGCTTCGAAAATAACTTTGAATAGCTCATTATTTTATTTACGCATAGAAAGACACAATTTCATAATATTTTCCTGCTTCGGGAGAAAATTTCAATTGTGTTACTTCTTCATGAGCAAATTAAAATACAGAAAATTGAGTATATATTCTCTCAATCATATTACCTCTTCTGGAGGTGAATCGTAATATATTTACATCAATAGCGTGCTCATATTTACGGCTTTATTAATATTGTCACATTCACTTTAAGGAATAGATTAATATTTATCAAAAAATCTCATCCTTTAGGAAATCGAGCATAATTATCTGAACGCGCATTAATCACATCAAATTGTGATGTTTCAACCTCTTTTAAAATATTTACTACTTCAGGAGCAAATCGAGGCGTGCATGTAATATAAAGAATATTTCTCTAGTTTATCTTTAATTGCAACCATAGAAAGCCTAAATTATCACTTTTGGTGGTTAACAAAATTTAGTTACAATGAGATATACGAAATATAACAACTTCTGGTGGTTGTATATTTCTTGCAAACTCTGCTGGAGTTTAAGTAGATCTAACAATGTTATCCACTTTGTAATCCTTTATTAAGATAATAAGGATCAAAACAAATACCAAAATAGGTACTATATATGTAACATATAACCAAGCAAGCGATGATAAAGATATTAAAATATAAGCAAAAGGCTCAAATTAAATTACGCAAATTTGGCCACTCCATATGTAAGTGATATCTACATCACTACTGCCAAGAAGAAAAACTCACCACCTCAAGGATATAATCTGCCTTATGATGCTTAGAATGAACAAGATCTGACCACGGACATAAGAGTGTCGTCTTACATCGGAGATGAACACTCAAGGATATAATATGCCTTATGATGCTCAGAATGAACAAGATCTGACCACGGACATAAGAGTGTCGCCTTACATCGGAGATGAACACTGAAATAAAAATTAAATTCGAAGTAAATGCTCAAAATGGCGGAGTCTCGTGCTGATAACGTGTTATAAAATAAAGACTATAAAAGAAATAAACTGAAGACAAGTATAAAGGGAGATTGATATTTTATTCAACTTTCAAATTTATGTTCATAATGAACTGAAAACTCATCTATTTATAGAAGAAAGGAAGCAGTTGCGAGGCTTTTCAGGAAGCATCTGCAAGGCTTTTCTTTAGCTGCTTGTAAGCTATCTGCATGAGCTACTTGCAACCTGCCTGTTTAATAAGAAGCTGCTGCAAATCATTTCATTGAGTTGCTTGCAACCTGCCTGCATTAGCTGCTTATAGATAAACTTCAACAGAGTACTAAATGGATAATCTTCTTCAGAAAGATTATCTATAGCGGAGTAATGAATGGGCATCCACAATATAATATCTTCATAACAATTATCTCTTTGTCTCCCTTTTCTTTTTCATTTTTTTAACGTTAGATTCAAAGAATCAGCTGTTTCTTGTTTGGAGTCCTTTGCACCTCACTTCCAAAGCATGCTGTGATTACCTTTAACAACTACAAGCACAAGTATACCATTCCAAATGTAACAGACCATCTTAGGTTCCATTTTGAGTCTTGCTATGTGGCACTAAAAAGCACGGGCATCTGCTTCTTGACGTTGCAAAGGAACAAAGAATGCTATAAATAAGTACTAGTGTATCGAACATTTGAGCAAATTTCCCTCTAAAACTCTTTTAAGGAAGCCCTTTAACAGTCTCAATGGCTTCAAAGTTCAGTTCATTACTCAAATTTGTGTGTGAATAGCCATTATGCAGCAAAACTACTAATGCCATGTTTTTCTTCTCAAAATACATTAGCCAATAGGTCTAGCGAGGAAACTCTAAAAGATGCAAGGATATTGACTCACCCATTAAATCTGTGAAGAAAGAACTCACAAATCACTATAAGATTAGACCAAATGGAAATAGCGTTAGCTTTCTCACCTCTCGCACATACATAAGCGTAGAAAAATTAGCTAAGGCTCCCGCTTATACATTTATCATAAATACACCTCAAAGCCAATCCAGTTATCTGTATCATTCTGCTCTATTTTCAATATTTAGAGAACTCATCATAATTAGAACAATCTTACACTGGCCGTCAATCTGACCAAAACCCTCCAACTTTATCCGAGTTTGAAACCAACAATGCCAACCTATACATTATATTAATAATTATATTTGCTCTAGTATCTATCTCAAATTTTTCATATAAAGTGCGCTGAAATATCCATTTATCTAATTCTCCACATTTCAAGTTTACTACTAAACGATATATGCATGCAGTTGGAAGAAAATTAACCTAAATTGCATGTTCAAACCATAAATTTCATTAGTAGGACATATGGATCTAATATCTCAAAATGTCACGACCCAATTCTCCCTCCGTAACACGTCGTGACGGCACCTAGTCTCTACGACTAGATAAGCCTAACAAAATGTGGAAATAATAAAATGGAAGTAAAACTTAACAACTAACTGCAACAGATAACTAAATAACTGGTAACAATGCTGCTTGGCATGTACAATAACCATCACTCCAGTAATACACAGTATTCCCAAAATCCGGAACATCATAAGTCACAAGCTACAGAAGGAAACTAGTATCTCTATATACTAGAGTCTAATAAAAGAAGTACGGAAGGTAAATGATACAAGAGAGAATAGAAGGGGACTCCGAGGTCTGCGGATGCGACAGGTGTACCTTGAAGTCTCCGTACAACAAGCACTCTCAGCTAATTGCGGGGCTAATAAGAAGTACCTCGATCTGCACATAAAACATGCGCAGAAGAGTAGCGTACACCACAACGGTACCCAGTAAGTGGCAAGCCTAATCTCGGTCGAGTAGTGATGAGGTCAGGTCAGGCCTACTGGTAAATAATACATAAGGCAGGAGAATATATAGTATAATAAGAGACTAGAATTTAGCAAAAGGAAACACAACAAAGCAACAATACAACACATGGGTAAACAATAGGAGATCTCCAGAGATACCGTCTCGTAGTCCCAAAGTAAATAAGCAAGGAAATCTCCCAAGGTACCGCCTCGTAGTCTCAAAAGTAAATGTGCAGGGAGTCCCGAGGTACCGCCTCGTAATCTCAAAAGTAAATATGCAGGAAGAGCTCCCGAGGTACCGCCTCGTAATCTTAAAGGTAAACACACAACTCAAACTGATAAATACAACAGTAACAACAAAATTTCTACAGTTATACTGATAAGGAACAAGGAAAAGTAGGAAATCAACTAGGCATACTTCACAGAGTTCAAATAAGCAGTTAAAGCACGTAGACATGCGATAGTAGACTAAACATGATAACTACACATATTGGAATAACTCAATTAAGAATGAAAACGGACTAATACTCATTTAAACGGTATAACTCAAATTAAACGAAAAACAGGTTGCTACTCAGTATTAGGTTTTATAACAAATAGCTTGTGTACGTACTCGTCACCTCACGTACACGACACTCACATATCACAACAGTACCAAATCCTAAGGGGATTCCGTTCCCCCCACACAAGGTTAGGCAAGCCATTTACCTCGAACCAAGCTCAATCAATCGGTAACAATGCCTTTTCCACGAATATCCGACTCTAAATGGCCCAAATCTAGCCAAAATCAATTACGTACCATAAACACAACTAAAAGAAATTAATCTAATTAATTAAATCAAAGCTAAAAGCAAAAAATTAGAAAATTGCCCCAAAAAGTCGATTTGGGCCCATGTATCGGAATCGAGTAAAAGTCACATAATATGAACACATATTCACTCACGAGCCTGGTTATGTAATTTGTTTTGGAATCCGACTTCAATTTGAGGCCTGAATCCAAATTTCACAAAAATTCCTAATTCTACCCAAAACCCCCCAATTTCCAACATGAAAACACAAGATTTTTGGTTGAAATCTTAGAAAATGTAGTGAAAGATTGAAAGAAACTAGTTTAGAATCACTTACCAATTATTTGGGGGAAGAAAAGTTCTTTGAAAAATCGCCTCTAGGGTTTCTTGTTTTGAAAATTTGAGAGAATGAACCAAAATCCCGTCTAAGTCCCATTTTGATCAATTGGAGATGTCGCATTTGCGACCTGGGGTTCGCAATTGCGAACCCCCGCAAATGCAAAGACCTTCACATCTCTACTTTTATCGCAATTGCGATGACTTGTTCTCAATTGAGAACATTGATCTTCCGCATTTGCAACCAAATTGATCGCAAATGCGACCAAGCCTGCCCCAGCCCCACTTCGCAAATGCGAACTCAGGCCTCCCCGCAATTGCGACCTCTTGATTGCAAATGCGAACTTATGCTGACCCAGGTACTCTTCGCAAATACGAGCCTGTCAAGATTGGGGAATGTTCGCAAATGCGAACACTGATCTTGCAATTGCGAGATCAGACACCAGTCACCAGAAATTGCAGAACCAGTTGAGCTTTCTAAGTCCAAAACACTCCGTAGCCTATCCGAAACTCACCCGAGCCCTCGGAGCTCCAAACCAAACATGCACACAAGTCTAAAATCATCATACGAACTTGTCCACACGATCAAATCGCCAAAATAACACCTAGAACTACGAATTGAACACCAAATCAAATAAAATTTTCAAGAAAACTTTGAAACTTCTATTTTCACAACCGAACGTCCAAATAACGTCAAACCAACTCCGTTTCTCACCAAATTTGACAGACAAGTCATAAATATAATAGTGGATCTATACCGGGTTCCGAAACCAAAATACAAACCCGATATACAAAATTCAAACATTTCAAAGTCATTTAGCTTTTAACTTTCAAATTCCAACAAAGTGCGATAACTCGGGCAAAGGACTTCCGAATTCGATCCAGGCATACGCCCAAGTCCCAAATTACGATACGGGCCCACCAGGACCGTCAAAACACGAATCCAGATCCGTGTGCTCAAAACGTTATCCGAAGTCAACTCGAATGGATTTTAAGGCAAAGTTTCATATTTTCTCAGTTTTTAACATAAAATCTTTACGGAAAAACACTCGGACTGCACACGCAAATCGAAAAAGCTAAAAATGAGGTCTTTAAGGCTTTAAAGCGCATAATTAGGTTCTAAAACATAAGATGACCTATCAGATCATCACACAAAAAGTACGAAAGCATTTGACCGTCAAAAAGTATATACAATATATTTATCAACTCTATTTCCCGTGCAAAAGAAGCTCTCGAGCTAGCACTCAAAGAGGTCAATTCCGAAACATCATGCTTGTCATGAGCCCAAATCAGGAAAACACTTTCAGCTGTAAAATGAGACTAGCAGATCTGTAAGGTGTGGAGCTAGTTAGAAGTTAGGTTTTTGTAACTAAACAATTCCCTCCTTAGCTTCTTACGCAATTCCATTCTTCTCCCTGTAAATTCAGTTGATCACATCAATGCTAATACTATGTGCTCTACTCAAACCACTGATTGAATTAATCTGAGCTCAAATTTCACTAATTATAAATGGTTTGGGGGGGAGGGGGGCTAGCACTAGAGGTTATAGGTCTCTAACCAGAACTCATTTTTGATAACTGGGAAGTCCCCGAGGCAGGTGGCATATGTTTGTAAACTGTGTCCATTTTAGAGAAACGACGAAACATTAGTTCATTAAAAAAATAGAAAAATAATTTCGAGACCACAAGTTCTTTGTGTGTCCTTAAGGAATTTAATCCCCTCACAGTTGCGCAAGGTTTTGGATTAATTCCTCCCAGAAAAGAACGGGATAACTATTCTGTGATAGCGACACTACAAATCACAGAACTTCAACGAACTCAACTAACAGAGAAAATCACACTTGACATTTATGCTTATTTGAAAAAATAATGCAACAATGTAGAAATTAGGGGAGAAGTTTTTTAGATTTTGCATATATTAAAAATGAGGCCAAGCCATTAAATTTATAGACAATGAAAGAGTGGGATGAAAAGGTGAAATCCAAGAGTTGCCTCTTCCATTTTTCATTTGCACCCCTTACAGAAAAATCCAACAATCCCCCACATGAATGGGGAATGGTCATATGTGAAGAAAACATGCACAAAACATTGTGTGATTCGCAAGTAAGGATTAATCTCATCTGAATAAGTAGGTTTCCCTTTGAACTTTTCGTAGTGAACTTATGTCGGATATACTCGGTCAATTGGTAGATTTGATATCTTTGAACCGTCAAACTTTGGTGTATACCTAGACAACCATAAGTCACACAATTAACCCTTAACCGTCTTTGGTTCTCACTGTTGTGTTCGTTTCAGCCATAAACACCGCATGGTTTCATAAGTGCATAGAGAATTGGCCTTACAGAACACTCTTTGAAGCAGTTAACACTTCACACTTACATAGGTGATTCCTAAACGTATTATTCCGTGGATACACTATTTGATATACCCTGTATCAAACTTAGAAACCATTAAAAAGCCTTAATGTTTTATCCTTGGTACTGAACATTGTCTCATCCCGAGAATGGACCAAAAATAAATTTTATTTGACAATGTTGAACCGTCTTTAATGACTTTGTTTGAGCTCCTTAAACCTAGATCTTGGGATCTCTAGTCTTCTAGGTAGAGTTACCGCCACAATGACTTGTCCTCTGCCATAGTCTCATTCCTCTCGATGATCTTTCAACTACTTCTTTAGTTAGGCCTTTTATAAATGGATCCGACACATTATCGATTGGTTTCACGTAGTCAATTATGATTACTCCCCTAAAGAGTAGTTGTCTAACTGTTATATGTCTTCGTCGTATACGACAAGATTTTCTGGTATACATAATGCTCCCAACCCTTCCTATTGCCGCTTGACCATTGCAATGTATGTATATAGGTGCCAATATTTGGGCTAAGATAGAATTTCTTGAAAGAATTCGGGAGCCATTCAGTTTCTTAACCAGCCTTGTCTAAGGCTATAAATTCAGCCTTCATTGTAGAGCGGGCAATGTATGTTTATTTGGACGATTTTCAAGACACTGCTCCTCAACTGATTTAAAAGTATATCCACTTGTGAATTTAATTTAGGTTGATCCGGTGATCCAATTTGCATTACTATACCTCTTAATAACCGTACAATACTTATTATAGTACAATGTATAGTCATGGATATATTTAAAATATCCCAAAACTCATTTTATTGTCATGACAGTTCAATGCGAACTTCCTTATGTCGTAGAGTAATACGTCTCGACTTTCTATTGCATATCAGATTATTGACTACACTTAATCTACCAATAGTATATTATAACAACAGCTGGAATGATTAGCATCAGTTGTGGCCACAACCTTTTAATATATAACACATTTAGCAATCACTCCGCAATTTTTAACCATTTGAATGCTATTTATTCATACGTCTATATGATATGCAAATTATAGCACTTTCATTCATGAAACTAATCCAACTTGCAATGGATTTTTGTCATGTGCATCGGTTGGTTCACCTCATTATAGACCAACGTATTAATACATTCATTCATGAACGATCATGTTTATACAAAACATACTAACGCACCTTTCATGAAAAGTCACAGCCTTCCAGGTGACACCCTTTATAAGAGAGCTAAACATTATAAATGTTCAATAAAAAACAAATCATTTCTGGAAAGGTACGTAAACAACTTCGAATTTATAATTTCATCACTAGTCATCACTAAGACTGAACAAGTAATGAATTCATCGACTATCATATCAATATCTACTAAGGATTGGTGGGGTTCAAAAGTTATATCATTTGGATATTACGTCTAACATTGGCTTTTGTCATGCATAAGCTAAAAGCCCCCACATTTTAAATATTTCATCAACATATCATCCACATATAATGAAATAATGATTATATGATTTGAAGTATTCTTAACGTAAACACATTTATTTACACTCATTAATTTTGAAATGATTTGACAATATTATTTGGTCAAATCTCGCATGTCTTTGTTTGGATGTTCATTTTAGTCCGTAAAGTGACTTAACAAGTCGGCACACTTTTTTTTCCCTTCACGAACCACGAACCCTTCAGGTTATTCCATGTAAATTTCTTCCTCTAAATCTCAATTTAAGAAGGTTGTCTTCACATCCATTTGATGGATTTCAAGACCATACACCGTAGCCAATGCTACTAACATCCATATGTATGTCGGCATTTTCTGATTTATGAACCAGAAAATGATATGCCTTACTATTTGTTGCATATCCTATGAAAACGTAATCCTTCTAGCCTGATCTTTACCCTTTTGGGTTTAGGTACTTTGCACTTTAGCTAAGCACCCCCACACTATAAAATATTTAAGTTGGGCTTCCTTGCATTCCATTTTCATGTGGAATGGATTGCATCTTGCTATGGGGAACTCGACTAAGTATTCGGTTATCTGTAAGAATAACTTTCCCCACAAGTTCTGGGGTAAACCAGAACTTATCAACAAGGCATTCATCATCTCCTTTAACGTTTTGATTCTTTCTTTCTGCAATTCCATTGCAGTGACAAAGGGATTGTCGTTTGATGAATAATATCATATTCCAAACGTATTTCTTCAATCTGACACAACCATAATATTTTATACGGTGAAGTATTTAATTTTCACACCGAATAATATATTGGAGTAGAAATCACTAAGATTTTAATCTCCAAAACGAGTAGAAAGTCACGAAGACTTTAATCTCAATGAACGAGTAAAAAAATCATGCAGATTTTAATCTCGAAGCATGAGTAGAAAATCACGAAGATTAGTCTCCATAATAAGTAGAAAATCACAAGGATTTTAGTATCCAAAACAGGGGTAGACAATCATAAATTCAAATGGCTTTCCAACTAAACCACTGTAACTCCTAGGCAATTCAATAGTTTGATATATTGTTCTCTTCTTTGATACATATAAATTTTCATCTTCATGATCTCAAAATTATTTTTTTCAAGTATTCATGTAAGCTTAACTCATAATTACAACGTTAAATACTTCATTTATATGGTTTCATGCATGCAGGCTAACAAACTACATTCGACAAACCAATTTTATATGGTAAACATAATAAAAAACTTTTCCTTAACAATATATTATCCTTGTCATAACCACATGCAAATATATAGTTTGAGATCACTATATAATAAACTTCTATCCTAAACCAAGATTTTATAAATCGCCAAAGGATAGAAAACCCGATTTTTATTCCTATAGGGCCATTTTGAATCATCGCCTTCACAACGTTGGTCTCACCGTCACCAATTCTAACTTTCCTTCCATGAGTATTATTTACTTTTGAAAATCAATTAAGTAGAATTTGGCAGGATTGTTGTCGCAAATCCTTTTTGCTTATGAAACTCTTCTCTTGATAACAACAAAAGGATTTGAATGGGCTTCAACTAAATTTTGATTAGTCACGCTAATTAGTGCCCTTCCAATGTGTCTCCTTACCGCCCCAATCTACTAGAACATTCGCAGTTTTATATATAACGATAGGGACATAGTGTTTGGTGATTTTGACAACAACGTGATCAACCCACATGTTGTTTTCGTTCTTTGCCGTTTTCCAAACCCATGGATTATGGAAAAAATGGAAGAAACAATGCATTCTCCAAATCCATAAATTTCCACAAATCATACATGTTGCCTTGGAGTAAATTTGATACCAAAATAGTTTCTTCCATTGAGTAGTCTTGAGAGTGAACCCTCAAAAAGTAAATACGCTATAACAAGATAATAAATTGTCGATTCCAAAACCTTATTGGAGAGAGGAAGCACCGATTGGAAATTAGCAAGCAAACTTGAATTGTAGCCTAGACATAGCGAGCGGCAAACGTCCATGTAGCAGTCCATACGATTGCACCGTTTCACCGAGAAAGCCATCACCATATAACAGTAACGCTTTCAATTCCCTTACGAACATATAGTTAACTTTATCAGATTACATTAAATTCCTTAAGATTGTTTGTAAATTGTGTCCAATTTAGAAAAGCGACGAAACATTAGTTCACTAAAACAAAATAGAAAAATAATTTTGAGCCCACAAGCTCTTTGTGTGTCCTTAAAGAATTTAATCCTTTCACCGTTGTCCAAGGTTTTGGATTAATTCCTCCCAGGATAGAACGTAATAACTATTCTGTGATAGCGGCACTACAAATCACAGAATTTCGGCGAACTCGACAAACGAAGCAAATCACACATTACATTTATGTTTATTGGGAAAAATAATGCAACATTTTTAGATTTTCCATATCTTAAAAATGAGGCCAAGTCTCTAAATTTATAGACAATGAAAGGGTGAGGTGAAAAGGTGCAATCAAAGAGGTGTCTCTCCCATTTCTCATTCACACCCCTTAAGGAAAAACCCAACAGCATATGGTTTGAAACTTGGTGAATAATGGGCATCCCGCTCTATCCTTCTCCACTTAAATACAGGACTTTTGCATGCGGAGGAGTTCTAACTTATGATATGCGCCTAACCCATATATCACAAGTTGCGCTCTATCCACTAGACAAAGCTTTGGTCCCTATGTATCTTCTTCAACTTAAAAACAAAATCTCTAAACCCAAATCCCAAAGAAACTCCATTGTCCGCTTTAAAAGTCAATATCCAAAACTTATTATATTTCATGTACTTCTGAAAATCCAAAAATCTCATCTACAGCAAATCCTCAATGTTCTTAGCAAATCGTCTTTTCAGATAAATCACCTACTCAAAAGCTTATTGCGTATGTATCTTGTTTTTTTAAAAGTCACTCTTGTGTATCTATCTTTAGATCTCATTTAGAATTGCCTCCTCAAAATATCTTTATAGCCCAGAGATAAATTAGGGTTAAGTATGACAGTTAACTAACTTAAACTATAGAATTACCATATTGTTGTCTAGTAAGCTTAATTGAATGAGAGTACCTTGTTGATCAGAAAGCAATGAGTCTAGCTCGGATACTGGAGCCACAATCATCTCCTTCACCTGAAATCAAAAGGAAAAGAAGCAAGGTTTATTTAGCTATCATTAGATGTCATAATATTTTACTTCTCATTCAGTGGAGCCCGTTCCCATATGTCATGTAGTTTAATTGCAAATAAAGCATCAAAAAGAAAATGTTCGATGAAGTACTTCCCAAGGAAAGGTAACAACAACAACAACCCAGTATAATCCCATTAGTGGGGTCTGGGGAGGGTAGTTTGTACGCAGACCTTACCCCTACCCTGGGGTAGAGAGGCTGTTTCCGATAGACCCTCGGCTCCCTCCCTCCAAGAACTCCCACCTTGCTCTTGGGGTGACTCGAACTCACAACCTCTTGGTTGGACCTGGAGGGTGCTCATCATTAGAGCAACCCCCTCTTGTCTTCCAAAGGAAAGGTAAATGCGTCATAAATATAGCACCAAGGAGGTGCTATCAAAAGTATTTACATATCAACCGAGAAACGAGATTACACATCAACTCAAAATATAAGAACTATTGCTAGTATGGTTGAATTGAATACAAAGGATAGAGAAGGAGGGATGAGAAGCTTAGACCAGAAAAGGGGGATGAGAAGCTTAGACCAGAAAAGGGGATGAGAAGAAGGGGGATGAGAGGACACAGAATTCTTCTTCACACTATGCATGTAGTTCCTTGCTAACTCCTAGCCCCTTTTAACCAGTTCCCAATTTGCACCATTGATTTCCTTTCCAAGCCCACTAGCCTGGGTCCTAGATTAACCTATGAAGACCTCCTAGCCCTTGTTGCTTCTTCACAGGCCAATAGCTATTTGTGTTACATCCTTGTTGGTAGCCCATATTGGACTAGGGCCGATTCACAAAAGATTCTATGAGATCTATAGCTGCTTCAGCATCATTGACAAGTTTTATTTATATCAACTAAAAATAAAGTAAGCAATTCATTTGATCTTCTAAAAAGGAATTTTCTGTCTTCAAAGCATCTATAATTTCTCTCCCTTCTTTACCATGTACCATATACATGCAAGAACAGTTTGCTCCACTTTTTTTGTCGTCCTCCCTCTAATGTTCCAGCATTTCAGCAGCTCACACATATGCTTTGGGATAATCCATTTAAGTCCATTCATATTAAGAAACCATTGTCATAGCTGAGCGGTAATATGGCAATGCAAAAATATGTGATTAACACCGTCTGGCTTGCCTCTACATAAACAGCGTTTCAAACATAATTGAAAGTTGTGTTAAACACGCCTTCGAGTTACCAACCAACAGAAACATGCCACCTTATAAGGGACATTTGATTCCATCAAGCACTTGTTCTCTGAATTCTTTGCACAATACCAATGCAAATAAACACGCCTATATAGAGCAGAGATTAGCTCACCCTACCTGCAAATTAGGCTACTTGCTAACAATCCAAGCTGGAAACTCTTACTGCCCAAAGCCTAATACTTTGTTAGCTTAGACTGCCTTTGAATACATTCCTTGTTTTACTCAATGAGAGAACCAAAACTTCCCACCAATTGCTTGTTGGGCAGATGAACATTGTGGCCTCTCTTAAAGGTCTGACATTTTCTTTGAAGAATCTCACTCGTCTAATATGCAATATCATTTTTTTAGATGCTGGTGTCTGGGCCAGCTTGTTCGCATCTCGACTATTCCATCGGGTACCTGCTACTGCCCACTAGCACGGTACCTAGTAACTCTTCCCACCAAGGCTTGGAAAGATGGAACGAAATCTCTTAGTGATTTTGCCTCAGCTAATATTTGAAACTGATGTTATGGTTCTACTCTCACTTCAATGAACACTAGGTCACACCCTTGGGTGCGTCTAATACGCAATATCATTTGATAAACTGAAAAGAGATGTCGAAGTTAGGAGAGGAAAAGATGGAGGTGTTTTTAAGATAATTTAAGAAGTGGCTTTTTATAATATAGCACATACATGAGAAATAAGTAAAAGAAACAGAAGCTAGAATCTGAGAAACTAAGGATAATCATATACAAGAAACCTTAATATATTTTTTCTTTAATAACATACTAGACATTGATAAGAAAATGTGTGCTTTTCTTTTTCTTTAAATAGCTTTTGTGAAATTCACAAGTAGTTGAATTACCACCTTTTTTCTAGTTATATGCATGAATACTTCTGCTTAAATTCATTAAGGGGTTGTTTCGTTCAATTGTGGGATAGACAAGAATATTCATCCCATGGGATTAGCTATCCCACCTTCTACATGGGATAGCTAATCCCACCATTTTGGTATAAAATTTATCCGGGACTAACAGATACCTATAACAAACATGGGATAAATACAATCCCAAATTTTATCCCAACATTAGTATCCTTATCTGGCAATCCAATGACCCCTAAAGGTATACGCTGCATGTGGTGCCAGTTTTTCACCAAGTCAAATTACCTATTCAGGTTTGTGATTACATTTGATATATCCGGTGAAGATGAGACACCCTTATCTCTACCAGATATATCATTGCCAAGGAGCAACTTTGCTAAATTTTCCTTCATCAACTGCAAATCTAAACGGGAAAAGAAGAACAATATGTTATAGATAGAGAAGAACTAGAAAATGTTGTGTGTGTTTTATGTAAGATATAATGTGGAATCTCCTTCACGTATAAATAACTTAATTAATCTACATGAATTTACTTTGGAATACAAATAGGTACCAGAAGTTGTAAAGTATGACTTTTAGGCTTTTCAAATGAAATAATGAGAGAAAAAATAACAAAAAAGAAGAAAAAAGATAAATAGGATTCTTAGTTGATAGATGTGCTGCATCACCTTACTTGAGACCAAAATTATATAATATACTAGTAAATTTAAAGGGTTCATTGAACATGAGTCGATTTTCCCGCAAGTTATACTTGCAAATGATATAAATTCTGTACTGGAGTTCATTGATCCAGTGTGTAATTGAGGTACAAAAACCAGCCAATAACATCGCAAGACAATTCCTCCGTGGTGTTGTTAAAAAGATTAGTTATCAAAAAGTTTCAGTTGGTTGTACCTCAATATAAAAAAATCAAAGCAACCAAGTCAATCAAATAAATGCGATAATGCAACAAAAGGCTAAACTGATAAAAAGCAAATATTAACATATACGTAATTCTTATTGATCAGCTTTGCCAATGTAACAAATGCACGTATAACGTCTTCTGATCTCGAGCACCATAACATCAGTATATGAAATTATCAAGCAAAATATTCTCCAGGTATATTGGTAGACAATGGTCCTTCTTAAGTGGGATATATGTGTGTCCACAATAGCTGAAATTTACTAACTTATTTCCTATTGAACCTGGGATCAAACCTGCTTCAGCCTCCAGCCTTTAGATAAGACACGGACAACTAAAATGACATGTTCGAAGGAGATAAATGTAGGGGGAATCAAATGAGAGAGTTAAAATTTACAAACTAAATATTCCTTTTTTATTGTTACTTTGCAAACTAAATATCATAAGCCTCGATCATCTATTAAACACAACAACAATCCACCAGCCAAGATTACAATGAAGGAGAATAAATAGATTAACTTAGCTTTAAACTGACAATACAATAAAAATAACAATTCAAAACAAACAATAAGTTGCAATCACGTTATTAGTGAAGGCATAACCCAAGTTGGTGGGCAAATAAGACTTACTGATAATCCAGGATAAAATGATTCAATTTTTTCATCTTCTATATTGTAAGCCCCCATATCTCTTCCAGCCCCTCCTTCCTCATTTCTACCATATTCCAACCAATCATCAGTAAAATATATGTGATTAGGTTTGATTCCTGAAAACTTAGAAGAGTTCAACGCAACTTGCTCCATTGCGGCCCAAAAATATTGATGAATCTCCCAAGGTTTTAAGATCCTCCTCCTTGAATTTACCTTTGGTTATATCTAGTTCAGAGATCTTAAATTTAAAGCTCTTAAATGTACCATTTGGATCCTCACCTATGCTCTTGATTGCATATCAAGTAACAAGTAATAGTGCACCAGATAACTCAACTAGGTAGAACTGAACTGAAGGCAGTTTAAACATATCATCTTCCAGCTCAGCAAGCAAGCGTGTCTGTACACTTGGTTGAGTAATGCTAGGCCCTGCAATATCATAAGCCCATACTTCGCCACAGTAACTCACGGAATAAAATTGGCCCTTACAAAAAATCATATTGCAGACTCCACCATCAGTAACAACATCAATCTCCGTCCAATTAAGATCTCCGGGTCGCCAAAAAGCCAAACAAGAACCTCCTCCATAATAGTGCACCAACAACGTATAATCTGATGTAAGAGATGGATTTGCAGATAAGATACCTTTGTCTATGCAGTGCCAACGCTTTCCTTCACGTGCTCTTTCGAGATAATCGAGACCATGAAAAGACAGTAAATCTTTTCGGGAGGGAAGCTGTATTTTTATTCGAGAGAAAGGATGCAACAAGTTCATCTCCCCCGTATTATTTGCCACGGTGCAAAGCCATCCCTCGGATGGTAAACACTCTCGTCCTCCGGCTTCCGGGAGAAATATGCGTGAAACTTTCTTCTTGGAAAGAGAGTAAAATTCTCGATAATCGTCATCTTTGGCACCCAACATAAGCAATGGAACTTGGGGCGAAAGCACATCAAAATTTTGCTTTGAAGCAGCAGTTCGCCATGAGGTACAAACGGCACCAAAAATAATGAAATCTTCAATCCCTTTAACACGCTTTGCAATCTCAGTAATCAGATCGATGGGCAACTCTGCCCAGTTCGCCATAGTTTGAGGATGTGAGGCTTCTCTATTTCTAGGGCAAGGAAAAAGAACCACTTCCATAGCAAGACAACAAGAACCTAAGGACATATATATAGGCGTGCAAGCAAATTCCTATATTGACATGGATTTTGAATACTAATGACAAGCCCAGATTTTTTCTAATTTAGGAACTAGGAATTGGACTGGGCGTGCAAGTAAATTCCTATATTGACAAGGATTTTGTGGATGACAAGTCCAAAAAATTCGGAACTTGTTGGATTTGGACTCGAATTGTACAACTAGTATGATAAAGTTCACGATTAGCCATTTTTAGAGTATGTATTGAAAAAATAGCCGCAGGTTCAAAAGTGTTGCAAATTAACTATTTTTAAAGCAAAAATAAAATTTGAAAAAAATACAGTAAAAATCACAGAGAACTACTTTTTCTGCATTTTCTCAGAATCGCGTCAATAATCCTCCACTCTTTACATCAAGGGTTATATCCCTGGGAAAGAAGAGATGAAACAAATATATATTATAAAGTAAGACCTACCAACCCAGATTCGTATCATCTCCCGTTCGTCGCCGTCGATTATCCCTATTTGAAGCTTCCCAATCTTCGGCAACTAGAACCGCCGATGATAACAAACAACAGCTTCAATTTTTATACTTAGGTTTGTCGATTATTTTGATTCAGATATGTTAATACATGTTTGTTGAGGATTTGGTATTTGAAGGTAAGAATATTTGGGGGCTTTCAAAGCGAGATTCTGATTCAAGGAAAAATTAGAATTATCACATTGTGCGAATTTTCTAAATCAAAGAAGCATTGTCTGTCTGAGTTTCTAGATCATCACCAGTTACAAAGATGGATGCTCATTGTGGAGTTTAAATTTGACAGGTTTTAAATTCTGGAGTTTAATTTGGAGGAGCTTGAACTCCATAATATCATGTTGGGAGTTTAACTTATATATAAGTTTGAATTCCAGCAAATTGTATATTGTGCTGCAAGTTATCCATATTTTAGCTAAGACTACTAAAGACCCGTTTTGCCATAGATTTTGCCAAAATAAACTTGGGTTTTATTTGTCAAACATATGTTTGGCCATAGATTTTGCCTACATTTTAGGCAAATCCCAAATCTCAAATACCAAATCCCAAAACCAGCTCAATAGTTGGTTTTTGGGCCAAAATATCACTATTATATTTTTTAAAAATTGTCCCAAACTTTTGTATTTTATAAAAGAGCTCACCATTTATTATTTTGTAACGATGTTGCTTCGTCTTCTCGGTCATCTGATAGTGTATCATTTAGTTCATTATAAAAATGATAATTTTGTATCAAATTTATTTATGTTCAGGACTATGGTTTGCGATATTATAATTAATGTTATTGATAATGGTACTCTTGGGTATTTGTGATAGTTTTTAGAACTTGTGGGTATAAGTCATGTTTAATGTTTTTCCAAATCAAACTTCACCCAAAATAGATGTCCAAACACATTTCATCTTCAAACCAAACTTCACTCAAATCAGATTTTTCAGAATAAATTTGGGAATCTATGGCCAAACGCTAGCTTAGTTTGTGTTTGGCTAATCAATTTGAAAAGCACTTTTGAGCAACAATTAATGTTTGGCAAAATTTTAAGAAACTGATTCCAAATGTATTTTTCTTAAAAGCGTTTTTCAAAAAGTGCTTTTAGGGAGAAGCTAAATATTGTTGCTTCTACTCAAAAGTATTTTTTTCCCACAACTTTGAAAAAAAAGTACTTTTGGCCTAGAGAAACTTGATCAAATAGATTATAGCAGTGACTATTGTTAATTACATTTGAATTTGCGGTTATCTTTCAATTACCGATCCGAAAAATGGCTAACTTGTGCAATTTTTACTTGAGACTCTGAATCGTGGCGCAAAGGTCTAACATGTGTTGAGACAGGTCACATAATTATCATTCGAATTGAGAAATATATATTGTTAATTGCCTCCAAAACTAATAGCCGACAATGTATATTTTTTGTATATATGCGTATTATATACGGAAAATATACATACTTTATATAATTTTCGGATAGCAAATACATTAATTTCGACTGACCAACCAATTTTGTATTTTGCTTTACTTCACACAACCCAAACATGGTATATCTACTTGCATTCTAGCTCAGCCAGGATAAAATGATTCAATTTTTCCATCTTCTAGATTGTAATCCCCCATATCTCTTCCAACCCCTCGTTCCACATTTCTAACATATTCTAACCAATCATCAGTAAAATATATGTGATTAGGTTTGATTCCTAAAAACTTAGAACAGTCAATGCAACTTGCTCCATTGCGGCCCAAAATAATTGATGAATCTCCCAAGGTTTTAATATCCTCTTCCTTGAATTTACCTTTGGTTATATCTAGTACAGATATTTTAAATTGAAAGCTCTTAAAAGTACCGTTTGGATCCTCATCTATGCTCTCGATTGCATATCGAGTAACAAGTAATAGTGCACCGGATAACTCAACTAGGTAGAACTGAACTGAAGGCAGTTTAAACATATCATCTTCAAGCTTAGCAAGCAAGTGTGTCTATACACTTGGTTGAGTAATGCTAGGCCCTGCAATATCATAAGCCCATACTTCGCCACAGTAACTCACGGAATAAAATTGGCCCTTACAAAAAATCATATTGCAGACTCCACCATCAGTTACAACATCAATCTCCATCCAATTAAGATCTCCGGGTCGCCAAAAAGCCAAACAAGAACCTCTTCCGTAATAGTGCACCAACAGCGCATAATCTGATGTAAGAGATGGATTTGCAGATAAGATAGCTTTGTCTATGCAGTGCCAACGCTTTCCTTCACGTGGTCTTTCGAGATAATCGAGACCATGAAAAGACAGTAAGTCTTTTCGGGAGGGAAGCTGTATATTGATTCGAGATAAAGGATGCAACAAGTTCATCCCCCCCGTATTATTTGCCACGGTGCAAAGCCATCCCTCGGATTATAAACACTCTCGTCCTCTAGCTTCCGGGAGAAATATTCTTGAAACTTTCTTCTTGGAAAGAGAGTAAAATTCTCGATAATCGTCATCTTTGGCATTCAACATAAGCAATGGAACTTGGGGCGAAAGCACATCAAAATTTTGCTTTGAAGCAGCAGTTCGCCATGAGGTACAAACGACACCAAAAGCAATGAAATCTTCAATCACTTTAACACGCTTTGCAATCTCAGTAATCAGATCGATGGGCAACTCTGCCCAGTTCGCCATAGTTTGAGGATGTGAGGCTTCTCTATTTCTAGGGAAAGGAAAAAGAACCACTTCCATAGCAAGACAAAAAGAACCTAAGGACATATATATAGGCGTGCAAGTAAGTTGCTATATTGACATGGATTTTGAATATCAATGACAAGCCCAAATTTTTTCTCATTTAGGAACTAAGAATTGGACTCGGCATGCAAGTAAATTCCTATATTGACAAGGATTTTGCTTATGACAAGACCAAAAAATTCGGAACTAGTTGGATTTGGACTCGTACAACTAGTAGGATAAAGTTCACGATTAGCCATTTTTAGAGTATGTATTGAAACAATAGCCCCAAGTTCAACAGTGTTGCAAATTAACTATTTTTAACACGAAAATAAATTTTAAACAAATATACCCGTAAAAATAACACATACCAACTTTTTTTGCATTTTCTAAAAATCGCATCAATAATCCTCCACTCTTTACATAGGCGGGTTATATCCCTTGGAAAGAAGAGATAAAACAAATATACAAAGTAAAACGTACCAACCTAGATTTGTATCACCGCCCGTTCGTCGCCGTTGATTATTCCGGTGAAGCTTCCCAATCGTCGGCAACTAGAACCGCCGATGATAACCAACAACTGCTTCAATTTTTATACCTAAGTTTGTTGATTATTTTGATTCAGATATGTTAATACATGTTTGTTGAGGATTTGGTATTTGAAGGTAAGAATATTTGGGGGCTTTAGAATTATCACATGACTTATTAATTATTTAACCTCAAAACATTTTCCAAAACTCCTTATCAGTTTTCAGCACCCTTGCTCACCCACCCCACCTAATCCCACCCCACCCCCCTCTCAAAAAGGCTTCTTCTTTCAAATTTTATATTTTTTTCAGTCACCACCCACCCTACACCCCCGAAAAATAAATTTACTTTTTTTAAAATTTTAAATTTCTATTTTTTTGTTTTTCAGCACCACCCACCCCACTGTCCCACCCCGTACAAAAAGAGGTTTTTCATTTACTTTTTTTTTGTAATTTTTAATTTTCTAGTGTTTGGTTTTTCTGCACCTCCCCCCGGGATTTTTTTTATATATATATTTTCAGTTTTAGTTTTTTCATCTTTCGATTTACACGTTCAAAATTTTACAAGTTTCAAAGTTATGAGTTCGGAGGCTTATGTGTTTGAAAGTTTACGAGTTTAGAAATTATAAAGTTTATGGGTTCGAAATTTCGCGGTTTCGAAAGTTTAGATGTTCGAAAGTTTATGACTTCATGTTTATTGTATCTAAATTATTTATGAATACTCTTGAGAAGTTATTTTCCTTAATTTGTGTACCAAACACCGGAAAATGAATAAGATTACTACTTGTTTTCTAAGAAAATATTTTCTTGGAAAACGTTTTCCATAATTTTCCATTATACCAAACACACCCTAAATTTAAGCTTATAGCTTGTTTGGCCAAGCTTCTCAGCATGCCAAAAGTATTTTTTTTTCTTTAAAAAAGTGCTTTTCCCCCTCAATTTGAGGTGTTTTGCCAAACGTTTTTTGAAAAACAAAATTGCTTTTAGCTAGAAGTAGAAACAGTTTTGAAGAACTAGAAAAAAATAGCTTCTCCCCAGAAGCAGAAACAGTTTTAACTTTTCTTCCTACCAAAAATATCCTTTGTAAAATACTATATATACCAAAGTAACCTTACTTAATTTAAACTATTAAGTAATTATGATGACCCAAAATGTCATCTTATGTTTTGGAACTCGATTCTGCGCTCTTAAGCCTTAAAATCTCATTTTCACCCACCTCGATTTACGTGCGCTATCCGAGCATGTTCCGGAAGTCTTTTATGTTGAAAACTAACAAAAATAAGAATTTTTTGCCTTAAAAGTTGATTTTAGTTGATTTCGGTCAATATTTTCGGTAAACGGGCTCGGATCCGTATTTTGACGGTCCCGCTGGGTACGTATCGAATTATGGGACCTGGCGTATGTGATGACCCAAAATATAATCTTTAAATTTAATGATTAATTATGTGATCTAAGACCTCTAAAAGCACTATTTTTTATAACTCGACTTGCGTGCGCAGTTCGTTAAATTTTCTGAAAAGTTATTATGTGAAAATGGATTAAAATATGAATTAGAGTTTTAAAACTCAACTGAGTTGACTTTGGTCAATATTTTGAGCAAATGGATTCAAATCAGTGTTTTGACAGTTCCGGTAGGTCTGTTTCGTGAATTGGGACATAGGCGTATGCCCAGAATTAAATTCCGAGGTCCCTAGCCCGAGATATAGAATTTTGATGAAAATTTTAAATGTTTAAGTTCAAATAGTGACTGGATGTCGAATTATGTACAAACGGCCCCGTAATAGAATTTTGATGATTCCAACAATTTCGTATGGTGATTTTGGAATTAGGAGCGTGATCGGAATTTTACTTGAAAGTCCGTAGTGGAATTAGATTTGAAATGTCGAAAGTTGAATTATTGGGAAGTTTGACTGAGGGGTTGACTTTTTGTTATCGGGGTGAAAATCCGATTCTGAAAATTTTTATAGCTCTGTTATGTCATTTATGACTTGCGTACAAAATTTGAGGTCAATCAGACTTGATTTGATAGGTTCCGGTGTTGTTTGTAGAAATTAAAAGTTTCAAAGTTCATTAGGCTTGAATTTATGTGTGATTCGTGTTTTTAGTGTTGTTGGATATGATTTGAAGATTCAACTAAGTTCGTATGGTGTTTTAGGACTTATTGGTATGTTTGGTTGAGGTCCCGGGGACCTCGGGTGTGTTTCGGATGCTCAACGGGTCATATTTGGACTTAGAGAAGTAGCAGATTTTCTGGTTTTTGTTGCAGAAGTTTGTTCTTCGCGTTCGCGAAGGTGTGGTCAGTGGAAGCATCGCGAACGCGAGGAGTATGACGCGTTCGCGAAGAGTATTTTCTGAGTGTGAGGTTTTGTTCTTCGTACCCTTGCTCACCCACCCCATACCTTCATACCCACCCACCTAATCCCACCCCATACCTATCCACCCCACCCTCTCTCAAAAAGGCTTTTTCTTTCAAATTTTATATTTTTTTTCCGTCACCACCCACCCTACACTCCGAAAAATAAATTTACTTTTTTTTTTATAATTTCAAATTTTTATTTTTTCTGCACCACCCACCCCACTGCCCCACCCCGTACAAAAAAAGGTTTTTCTTTTACTTTTTTTTGTAATTTTCAAAATTTTGTTTTTTTTTTCTCGCATCCCCCACCCCCTCCCCCCTCCCCTCACTAACACCAATTAGCCCTTCCCCCGTTTTTTTTATATATATATATTTTTTCAGTTTTAGTTTTTTCATCTTTCGATTTACACGTTCAAAATTTTACAAGTTACATCTTTCGATTTACTTTTAGCTAGAAGTAGAAACAGTTTTGAAGAAGTAGAAAAAAATAGCTTCTCCCCAGAAGCAGAAGCAGTTTTAACTTTTCTTCATACTAAAAATACCCTTTGCAAAATACTATATATACCAAAGTAACCTTACTTAATTTAAACTATTAAGTAATTGTGATGACCCAAAAGGTCATCTTATGTCTTGGAACTCGATTATGCGCTCTTAAGCCTTGAAATTTCATTTTTACCCTCCTCAATTTACGTGCGCTATCCGGACATATTTTCGGAAAGCGTTTATGTTAAAAACTAATAAAATAAGAATTTTTGCCTTAAAAGTTGATTTTAGTTGACTTCGGTCAATATTTTTGGTAAACGGGTCCTGATCTGTATTTTGACGGTCCCGTTGGATACGTATCGAATTATGGAACATGGCGTATGTGATGACCCAAAATGTCATCTTTAAATTTAATGATTAATTATGTGATCTAAGACCTCGAAAAGTACTATTTTTCATTACTCGACTTGCGTTCACAGTCCGTTAAATTTTCCGGAAGTTTTTATGTGAAAATGGATTAAAATATGAATTAGAGCTTTAAAACTCAATAGAGTTGACTTTGGTCAACATTTTGAGCAAACGGACTCGGATCAGTGTTTTAATAGTCCCGGTAGGTCCGTATCGTGAATTGGGACATGGGCGTATGCCCGAAATAAAATTCCGAAGGTCCCTAGCCCGAAATATAGAATTTTGATAAAAATTTTAAAAGTTTAAGTTCAAATAGTGTCTGGATGTCGAATTATGTACAAACGACCCCGGAATAGAATTTTGATAATTCCAACAGCTTCGTATTGTGATTTTCGACTTAGGAGCGTGATCGGAATTTTACTTGGAAGTTTGCAGTATAATTAGGCTTGAAATGCCGAAAGTTGGATTTTAGGAAGTTTGACCGAGGGGTTGACTTTTTGTTATCGGGGTCGAAATTCGATTCTGAAAATTTCCATAGCTCTGTTATGTCATTTATGACTTGCGTAGAAAATTTGAGGTCAATCGGACTTGATTTGATAGGTTCCGGTGTTGTTTGTAGAAATTGAAAGTTTCAAAGTTCATTAGGCTTGAATCTATGTGTGATTCCTATTTTTAGTGTTGTTGGATATGATTTGAAGATTCGACTAAGTTCGTACGGTATTTTAGGACTTATTGCTATGTTTGGTTGAGGTCCCGGGGGCCTTGGGTGTGTTTCAGATGCTCAACGGGTCATTTTTGGACTTAGAGAAGTAGCAGATTTTCTGGTTTTTGTTGCAGAAGTTTGTTCTTTGCGTTCGCGAAGGTGTGGTCAGTGGAAGCATCGCGAACACGAGGAGTATGATGCGTTCGCAAAGAGTATTTTCTGAGTGTGAGGTTTTGTTCTTCGCGTTCGCGAAGGAGAGGACGTGAATGCGAAGGTATGGTCTGTGTGTGCATCGCTAATGCGTGAGTGGCGTCGCGTTCGCGAAAGAGAGCGAGGCAGCTGGGAACCCCAGTCTTTTGTTCTACGCGTTCGTGAGATAAGGGACGCATTCGCGAAGGTTTGAGTTTGCAAAGCTTCGTGTTCGCGAAGCATTGGTCGCGTTCGCGAAGAGAAAAGTTGGGCAACACATTTTTGTGCTTCGCGAATACGAGGCAAGGGTCGCGTTCGCGAAGAAGAAACCACTAGGCAGAATGTTTAAGTTCAGAAAATGGGACTTTGTCCCATTTTTCATTTTTAACGATTTGGAGCTCGGATTGTGGCGATTGTTTAGAGATTTTCAGAGAAAACGTTGAGGTAAGTGTTCTTAACTCAATCTTTGTTAGATTACCCGAATCTATCACTCTTTTTAACAATTAATTGGTGGTTTAAGTTGATAAAATTCGAAAACCCTCTTGGATAGATTTGAGGATTTGAGGGTCGGATTGTTATTGGAATTTAGTCATTTTGGTATGGTTAGGCTCGTGGTTCAATGGGCGTTCATATTTCGTAACTTTCGTCGGATTCCGAGCCATTTTTTAGTTAATTTCGGATTTTTATTGAAAAATATAGTATTTTCTTATAGAATTAATTCTATAATTTTTGTTGACTGTATTAATTTATTTATGGCTAGATACGAGTCGACCGGAATCGAAAAATCGAGAGAAAAATATATTACTTGGTTAAATTGGAGCAAATTGAAGTAAGTGACTTATCTAACCTTGTGGGGGGAAATTTCCCTAGGATTGGTATTAATTGTAATGTGATGAAAGTCGTGTACACGAGGTGACGAGTGTGTACACGGACTAAATACGGACTAAATATAAAGGATTATGTGTTCAAATTATGAAGATCACTGTTACATATTAATTAAATTATTAAATCTTATTATATTCTCCATTTTTGATTTGATTTGTATACCTTAAATTTGCTTGATCTTTTCCTGCTAATTGTTTTACCTGTTTAATTGAAACTTAGTTTCTTTTATACTGTGCATTATTTGAAGGTTGATTTTCTTTATATTAAGTATTATTAATATGAAGTATTTGACATTTCTAAATTTGATATTGAAGCAACGTATTAAAGATTTTGAAATATTATTTTCCTGAATTATTTATTCCTGAATATTTTCGTAAGATTTTTGGTACTCATTGTGATGGAGCCGTGAGCTCTTAATTGTGGAAAAATATTATTGTTGGATTATTTTGGCATGAGCCGTGAGCTCTTTATTATTGAAAAATATTGTTGTAGATTTATTTTTGGAAAATTGAAATATTGGGCACTTGAGGTGCAAATTGTAATATATTGTAATATTGATATGCATGCGGTGGTATATGGTCTGAGTATTGAAACGCATGCGGTGAGATAAGGGTGGTTTGATACACGTGACTAGTAGGGGTGACTACTAGAAGTCATACGGTGAGATAAGAGTGGCTAAAACGCGGGATGTTATTTCTGAAAAAAAAATATTTTCTTTAAATAAATTGTGAAGGCTCCCGTGGTGATATAAAGAAATGAGATATTGTGAATTTATTTATGATTTGGGACTATGAGGAGGTACCTCGGTAGTGCCCTTGTTGATATTGATTTATGGCCATAGTTGCCTTCGATTAATTGTTGTGATTTTCATAAAGCTGAAAGGAAATTCTGTTTTGATTCCACGAGATATTATTTGTATTTTTTTTGTGTCTTTAAATGTGACATACTATTTGATTCATTTCCATAGTCATTTCATCTTATTAAATTGTTTAGACATTTTTTCATGTCATTATCTATTCTCCAGTTGTGCCTGACCTGACCTCGTCACTACTCTACTGAGGTTAGGCTTGGCACTTACTGGGTACCACTGTGGTGTACTCATACTATGCTTCTGCACATCTTTTTGTGAAGATCCAGGTACATCTTACCAGTCTAGACGTCAATGAAGTTACCTGCGAACGGAGACTTCGAGGTATATCTGCCAGCGTCCACAGACTCTAGAGCCCCCGTCTATCATTTTATGCTGCTTCATTATTTTTCTTTAGACCTTGATAAATAGAAATATTGAGAATAAATTTTAGAAGCTTGTGATTTATTTCTACCGGGTTTTGGGAGTTGTAATTAATTGAATTGTAGTTTATTTATTTCAGATATTTATGATTATTCCGCATTGATAGGCTTACCTAGTCTTAGAGACTAGGTGCCATCGCGAACTCCTACGGAGGGAATTTGGGGTCGTGACAAGTTGATATCAAAGCACTAGGTTCATAGGTGCTATGAGTCACAAGCAGGTTTAGTAGAGTCTTGTTGATCGGTACGGAGACGTATGTACTTATCTTCGAGTGGCTATGGAACTGTTAGGAAATATTCATTTCTTTGATTCCTTATCGTGCACCTTTGTTGATTTCAAGGGTCTAAACAATTGTCTTTCTATTCTCTCACAGATGGTGAGGACACGCACAACTGGATCTGATGATCATACACCCGCGCCCCCTGTTGGAGCTGCAATAGGTCGGGGTCAGGGCAGAGGTCAAGACAGAGGCCGAGGAAGACCACATGGTACATCTAGAGCACCTGCACCAGAGCCACCAGTAGCTCCAGTTGGAGAGCACCTGAGACGCCTGTTACTATTCCTGCACTTCAGGAGGCTCTTGCCTAGATTTTGAGCATATTTGGCACTCTAGCTCATGCAAGGTTAATTCCACTTACTCCTGCCACATCTCAGGCCAGGGGAGGAGCACAGACTCCCGCCGCCCGTACTTTAGAACCATGTGCCCAAGTTGACCATGCCCTAGAGGTTATACAGGTGCAGCCAGTTGTCCCAGTTCGGCCTGAGATTAGGACAACAGTTTCAGAGGGAAGGCAGCTCAGGCTCGAGAGGTATAAGAAGTACCACCCTCCTACTTTCCGCGGTTTAGCTTCAGAGGATGCTCAGGGTTTTCTGGAGGAATGTCACCGTATCCTTCGTACTATGGGTATTGTGGATTCCAGTGGGGTTTCTTTCCCGGCATTCCAGTTTAGAGGAGCAGCCTACCAGTGGTGGCGGGCATATGAGTTTGATAGTCCGGCTAAGGCAGCTTCACTTACTTGGACTCAATTTTCAGATATGTTCTTGAGGGAGTATGTTCCTTAGAGTCTTAGAGATTCTTGGCGCGCAGAGTTTGAACAGCTGCGTCAGGGTTTTATGACCTTGTCAGAATATGCGGTCCGATTCAGTGATTTGGCTAGGCATGCACCAGCCTTAGTTGCCAATGTTCGAGAGCAGGTTCGCAGATTTATTGAGGGTCTTCACCCTAGTATCAGATACAGTATGGCCTGGGAGCTAGATATGGACATCACATATCAACAGTTGGTGTCAATTGCTAGGAGATTGGAAGGTATGAAGATTCGGGAGAGGGAAGAGAGGGAAGCTAAGAGACCCCGAGATTCTGGCACATATAATAATTCTCGTGTCCCAGTTGCAGCCCGTCATGGTAGAGGTTATGTGAGCCGTCCTATTCATTCAGCACTTCCAGCTTCCAGTGGTATTCCGACTACTCCTAGACCTCAGGTTCCATATTATGCACCACTAGTGTCTTCTATACCTCATGTACGAGGTGCTTTCAGCGGGCAGTCTAGCCCGAGCCAGTCCTAGCAGCCACGTCCTCTGAGGGCTTATTTTGAGTGTGGTGACACTCGTCATATTATGATAGATTGCCCCAGATTTAGGAGGGGCGCACCTCTACAGATTTCTCAAGCCCCACCTATTCCACAGGGTCCTCCGGCTTCTCAGGCCATGATTACTACACCAGTTGTCACTCCACCTGCACAACCAGCTATAGGTGGAGGTTGGGCAGGTAGAGATCGCCCTAGAGGGGGAAGCCAGGCCAGATATTATGCCCTTCCTCCTAGGACAAATGTCGTTGCATCCGATTATGTTATCACATGTATTTTTCCGGACTGTCATAAAGATGCTTCAGTCTTATTTGATCCAGGCTCCACTTATTCTTATGCGTCATCTTATTTTGCCCCATATTTGGGCGTATCACGTGATTCCTTGAGTT
This sequence comes from Nicotiana tomentosiformis, assembly GCF_000390325.3. Taxonomy (NCBI): domain Eukaryota; kingdom Viridiplantae; phylum Streptophyta; class Magnoliopsida; order Solanales; family Solanaceae; genus Nicotiana; species Nicotiana tomentosiformis. The sequence goes on from NC_090819.1 coordinate 141,449,029, forward strand.
CTTCTGTTTATGTATCTACACCCGTGGGTAAAGCTATTATTGTGGATCGTGTGTATCGGTCGTGTTTAATTGTTATCAGTGGTTTTGAGACCAGAGCTGATTTATTATTGCTCAGCATGGTGGATTTCGATATTATTTTGGGCATGGACTGGTTGTCGCCCTATCACGCTATTCTTGATTGTTATGCCAAGACGGTGACATTGGCTATGCCAGGTCTACCGCGGCTAGAGTGGAGAGGTACCTCAGATCATTTTCCTAGCAGGGTTTTTTCATTTATTAAAGCTCAACGAATGGTTGAGAAGGGGTGTGATGCGTATCTGGCCTATGTGAAAGATATTAGTATTGATACTCCTATTGTATAGTCAGTTCCTGTAGTAAGGGATTTTCATGATGTATTTCCAGCAGATCTTCCGGGTATGCCACCCGACATGGATATTGATTTTGGTATTGATTTATTACCGGATACTCAGCCCATTTCTATTCCACCATACTGCATGACCCCAGCAGAGTTGAAAGAATTAAAAGAACAGTTACATGAATTTCTTTATAAGGGTTTCATTCGGCCTAGTGTATCACATTGGGGTGCTCCTGTCTTATTTGTAAAGAAGAAGGATAGTTCTATGCGGATGTGTATTGATTACCGCCAATTGAACAAGGTTACAGTGAAAAACAGGTATCCATTGCCACCTATTGATGACCTATTTGATTAGATTCAGGGTGCCAGAGTACTCTCAAAAATTGATTTGCGTTCAGGCTGTCATCAGTTGAAGATTCGAGATCTAGATATCCCAAAGACTCATTTCAGGACTCGGTACGGTCATTACGAGTTCCTTGTGATATCTTTTGGGCTGACCAACGCCCCAGCATCATTTATGCACTTAATGAATATTGTATTTCAGCCTTATCTTGATTCATTCGTCATTGTATTTATTGACGACATTCTGGTGTATTCCCGGAGTCGGGAGGATCATGAACAACACCTGAGGACTGTGCTTCAGATTTTGAGAGAAAAGAAGTTATATGCAAAAAATTTCAAAGTGTGAATTCTTGCTTGATTCGGTGGGATTTTTGGGTCATATAGTATTGTGTGAGTGGATCAAGGTAGATCCAAAGAAAATTGAAGCAGTGCAAAGTTGGTCCAGACCGTCCTCAGTTACGGAAATCCGGAGTTTCCTTGGTTTGACTGGGTATTATCGCCGATTTGTAAAGGGTTTCTCTTCTATTGCTGGATATATGACCAAATTGACCCAGAAGGGTGCTCCGTTCAGGTGGACCGAGGAATGTGAGGAGAGCTTCCAAAATCTTAAGACAAATTTGACTACAACCCCAGTATTGGTATTACCTACAGGTACATGATCTTATACTGTGTATTGTGACGCGTCGCGTATTGGTGCAAGACGGTAGGGTGATTGCCTATGCGTCCAGACAGTTAAAGGTGCATGAGAAGAATTATCATGTACATGACCTGGAGTTCGAAGCTATTGTTCATGCCTTAAAACTTTGGCGGCATTATTTGTATGGTGTCCGTGTGAGATCTACACCAATCACCGGAGTCTACATCATCTGTTTAAATAGAAGGATCTTAATTTGTGGCAGCGGAGATGGTTGGAGTTGCTTAAGGATTATGATATCACCATTCTCTATCATCCTGGGAAGGCTAATGTAGTGGCCGATGCCTTGAGTTGTAAGGTAGAGAGTTTTCGCAGCTTAGCATATTTACCGGTAGTAGAGAAGCCTTTAGCCTTAGATGTTCAGGCCTTAGCCAACCAGTTTGTTAGATTGGATGTTTCCGAGCCGAGTCGAGTTTTGGCTTGCGTGGTTTCTTAGTCTTCTCTTTATGATCGTATCAGGGAACGTCAGTATGATGACCTCCATTTGTTTGTCCTTAAGGATACAATTCAGCACGGTGATGCCAAGGAAGTCACTATTGGAGATGACAATGTATTATGGATGCATGGCATGCTATGTGTACCTAATGTGGACGGCTTGCGTGAGTTGATTCTCCAGGAGGCTCACAGTTCGCGGTACTCCATTCATCCAGGTGCTGCGAATATGTATCAGGACTTGAGACAACACTATTGGTGGAGGCGGATGAGGAAAGACATAGTGAGGTATGTATCTCGGTGTCTAAATTGTCAATAGGTAAAATATAAGCATCAACGACCAGGTGGATTACTTTAGAAGTTAGAGATTCCAGAATGTAAATGGGAGCGGATCCCTATGGATTTCGTTGTTGGGCTCCCACGGACTCAGCGAAAGTTTGACGTAGTTTGGGTGATTGTGGATAGGTTGACCAAATCAGCTCATTTGCTGGATCCACCTGGTCGTTGGATCCACCTGGACTCAGAATAGAGATTCCATCAAAATATAAGCATCAGCTCATAGTGACTGCATGTCGAATTATATACAAACGACCCCGGAATATAATTTTAATGATTCCAACAGCTCCGTATGGTGATTTTGGACTTAGGAGCGTGATCGGAATTTTACTTGGAAGTCCATAGTGGAATTAGGCTTGAAATGCCGAAAGTTGAATTTTTGAGAAGTTTGACCGAGGGGTTGACTTTTTGATATCTGGGTCGAAATCCGATTCTGAAAATTTGCATAGCTCCGTTATGTCATTTATTACTTGCGTAGAAAATTTGAGGTCAATCGGACTTGATTTGATAGGTTCCGGTGTTGTTTGTAGAAATTGAAAGTTTCAAAGTTCATTAGGCTTGAATCTATGTGTGATTCGTATTTTTAGTTTGTTGGATATGGTTTGAAGATTCGACTAAGTTCATATGGTGTTTTAGGACTTATTGGTGTGTTTGGTTGAGGTACCGGGTGCCTCGGGTGTGTTTCGGATGCTCAACGGGTCATGTTTGGACTTAGAGAAGTAGCAGATTTTCTGGTTTTTGTTGCAGAAGTTTGTTCTTTGCGTTCTCGAAGAAGATCTCGCGTTCGCGAAGAAGATCTCGCGTTCGCAAAGGTGTGATCAATGGAAGCATCGCGAACGCGAGGAGTATGACGCGTTCGCGAAGAGTGTTTTCTAAGTGTGAGGTTTTGTTCTTCGCGTTCGTGAAGGGGAGGACGCGAACGCGAAGGTATGGTCTGTGTGTGCATCGCAAACGCGTGAGTGGCGCCGCGTTCTCGAAGAAGAGCGAGGCAACTGGGAACCCCAGTCTTTTGTTCTACGCGTTCGCGAAGGTTTGAATTTGCAAAGCTTCGCGTTCGCGAAGCGTTGGTCGCTTTCGTGAAGAGGAAAGTTGGGCAGCACATTTTTGTGCTTCACGAATGCGAGGCAAGGGACGCATTCGCGAAGAAGAAACCACTGGACATAATGTTTAAATTCAGAAAATGGGTCCATTTTTAACGATTTGTAGCTCGGATTGTGGCGATATTTTAGAGATTTTCAGAGAAAACGTTGGGGTAAGTGTTCTTAACTCAATCTTTATTAGATTACCCGAATCTATCATTGTGTTTAACAATTAATTGGTGATTTAAGTTGAAAAAATTCGAAAACCCTCTTGGATAGATTTGAGGATTTGAGGGTCGAACTGTTATTGGAATTTAGTCATTTTGGTATGGTTAGGCTCGTGGTTGAATGGGCGTTCATATTTCGTAACTTTCGTCGGATTCCGAGATGTGGGCCCCGCGGGCCATTTCTGAGTTAATTTCGAATATTTATTGAAAAATATAGTATTTTCTTATAGAATTAATTCTATAATTTTTGTTGACTATATTGAATTATTTATGATTAGATACAAGTCGACTGGAATTGGAAAATCGAGGAAAAAATATATTACTTGGTTAAATTAGAGCAAGTCGAGGTAAGTGACTTATCTAACCTTGTGTGGGGGAAATTCCTCTAGGATTGGTATTAATTGTAATGTGATGAAAGTAGTACACACTGGGGGACGAGTGTGTACACAGACTAAATGTGAAAGATTATGTGTTCAAATTATGAAGATCATCGTTACATATTAATTAAATTATTAAATCTTGCTATATTCTCCATTTTTTATTTGATTTGTATACCTTAAATTTGCTTGATCTTTTTCTGCTAATTGTTTTACATGTTTAATTGAAACTTGGTTTCTTTTATACTGTGCATTATTTGAAGGTTGATTTTCTTTAAATTAAGTATTATTAATATGAAGTATTTGACATTTCTAAATTTGATATTGAAGCAACGTATTAAAGATTTTGAAATATTATTTTCCTGAATTATTTATTCCTGAATATTTTCGTAAGATTTTTGGTACTTATTGTGATGGAGCCGTGAGCTCTTAATTGTGGAAAAATATTATTGTTGGATTATTTTGGCATGAGCTGTGAGCTCTTTATTATTAAAAATATTGTTGTTGATTTATTTTTGGAAAATTAAAATATTGGGCACTTGAGGTGCAAATTGTGACATATTGATACGCATGTGGTGGTATAAGGTATGAGTATTGAAACGCATGCGGTGAGATAAGGGTGGCTTGATATGCGTGACTAGTAGGGGTGACTACTAGAAGTCATGCGGTGTGATAAGGGTGGCTAAAACGCGGGATGCTATTTCGGGGAAAAATATATTTTCTTTAAATAAATTATGAAGGCTCCTGAGGTGATATAAGGAAATGAGATATTGTGAATTTATTTATGATTTGGGACTATGAGGCGGTACCTCGGTAGTGCCCTTGTTGATATTGATTTATGGCCATAGTTGCCTTCGATTAATTGTTGTGATTTTCATAAAGCTGAAAGGAAATTCTGTTTTGATTCCACGAGATATTATTTGTAATTATTTGGTGTCATTAAATGTGACATACTATTTGATTCATTTCCATAGTCATTTTATCTTATTAAATTGTTTAAACATTTTCCCATGTCATTATCTATTCTCTAGTAGGGCTTGACCTGACCTCGTCACTACTTTACTGAGGTTAGGCTTGGCACTTACTGGGTACCATTGTGGTGTACTCATACTACGCTTTTGCACATCTTTTTGTGCAAATTCAGGTACATCTTACCAGTCTAGACGTCAGTGAAGTTACCTGCGCACGGAGACTTCGAGGTATATCTGCCGGCGTCCGTAGACTCCGGAGTCCCTTTCTATCATTTTATGTTGCTTCCTTATTTTATTTAGACCTTAATACATAGAAATATTGATAATAAATTTTAGAAGCTTGTGACTTATTTCTACTGATTTTGGGAGTTGTAATTATTTGAATTGTAGTTTATTTATTTCAGATATTTATGATTATTCCGCATTGATAGACTTACCTAGTCTTAGAGACTAAGTTCCATCACGACCTCCTACGGAGGGAATTTGGGGTCGTGATAGCGTATGCTCGGAATCGAATTCGGAGGTCCCTAACTTGAGTTATGATTATTTGATGAAAATTAAAAGTCTGAAAATTAATTATTTTTAAGAATTTATTGATGTTTGGCATTTTGAGTACCGGGTCCGTATTTTGGTTCCGGAGCCCGGTACAGTTTCATTAGATATTTAAGACTTGTCTGTGAAATTTGGTTAGAAACGGAGTTCATTTGACGTGATTCGGACGTCCAGTTGAGAAAATGGAAAGTTTAAAGTGTTCTTGAGAATTTCATTTGATTTGGTGCTAAATTCGTAGTTCTAGGTGTTATTTTGGCGATTTGATCGCGCAAGCAAGTTCGTATGATATTTTTAGATTTACGTGCATGTTTGGTTTGGAGCCCCGAGGGCTCGGGTGAGTTTCGGATAGGCCACGAGATGTTTTGAACTTAGAAAATCTGGTATTTTTGTTGTATCTGATGTCTGCAATACTATGCTTCGCGATCGCGTAGTCACTCTCGTGACCGCGCAGGGGAAACTGGGTTGGGGGAGGATTTACTCTACGCGAACGCGAGACCATGGTCGCGAACGCGGAGCATTGGAAGGAGTTGCTCTACGAGAACACGTAACTCTAGCTATGCTGGGCAGGGGACCTAGGGAAGCTCTACGCGAACGCGAAGGTAAGGCGGGTTAAGCCTTCGCGAACGCGTAAAGCCTCCCACGATGGCATAAGTCGTTAGGAGGATGCTCTTCGCGAATGCAGCAGTGTTCACGCGATCGCGATGAACATTGTCGCCCAATGCATAAAACAGAATCAAACACGGGTTTAAGCCATTTCTTCAATATTTTTCAAGAACCAAACAGGTAGAGGTGATTTTCAAGAGTCATTTTCTTCCCCAAAGTGTTGGTAAGTGTTTCTAAACAATTTGTTTCAATTACCCATTACATTTTATGAATCATTAACCTAAAATCTAGAGTTTTCATGGTAGAATTAGGGGTTGGGGTAAAAACTAGGATTTCGGAAATTTGAGATTTTAAACCTCAATTTGAGGTCGGATTCCAAAACTAATTACATATTCGTGCTCGGGGGTAAATGTGTAAAAGGATGTTGGTCCGAACCTCGAATTTTGATCAAGCGGGCCCGGGGTCGATTTTTTAACTTTTTGGAGAAAAATTTGAAAAAATTAATTTATGCAATATAATTGATTCCTTTAGCAATATTTGATATTATTGAGTCATTTTTGAATAGATACGAGTGGTTTAGAGGTGGATTCCAAAGGAAAAGCTGTGATTGAGAATTAAGTGGCCTTCGGAGTAAGGTAAGTGTTGTGTCTAATCCTGACTTGAGGGAACTAGGAACCTTAGATTATTTGCTAAGTGGAATTCATGTGAGCGGCGTATATGTGAGGTGACGAGTACTTATGCGCCGCCAATTTACCTGTGTTTCCATGTTTCTTCCATTTTTTATATTGTCTCTTCCTATGCCTAATTGCTACATGCTTATACTAGTGTTGTTAAATTGATCGTCATTATCATGTTTACAGATTTTCTATTGGTAATCGAGTATTTATTTAAAAGTTGAGATTTATATTGTGGAACAAAATATTGAAGTAAGGTTTGTACTTATTATTCTATCTCCCTGTTGTTATTTATGCATTGCATTATGGTAAAGGAGAATGTTAATGCACGAAGGGTTATGTCGTGCCATGATATGAGAGTTAATGCATGACGGGTGATGTCGTGCCATGATATGAGAGTTAATGCACGAAGGGTGATGCCATGTCATTTCTATTGATTTTATAGTAAGATTGAGAGTAAAAGCACGAAGGGTGATGCTGTGCATTTTTCCTTACTGTATTCACTATTTTTGTTGATTTATGGTATATTGACTGCTCCGGTGATCATTCTGTTGTAGTTCTTTATTTTGTATTCCCCTTTGTATATTCCCCTCCCGACATTTTCTGTTTAGTTTTTCATTTCTGTTATTTGTATTTACACTGTTAAATTATACAGGTTGATTTGTAGGTGCCTTGCCTTAGCCTCGTCACTACTTCATCGAGGTTAGGCTCGATACTTACCAGTACATGGGGTCGATTATACTGATACTGAACTCTGCACTTTCTGTGCAGATTTTGATACCGACTCAGGTTGATCGAGATTTTTCTATTTGTCTACTGTCCGGAGACTCAAGGTAGATCTGTCGGCGTTCACAGACCTTGAAGTCCCCGTATATCTTTATGTTCTACTGTTTCTTTCATTCAAACAGTTGCATTTCTTTCAGATTATTATTTGTAGTAAATTCTAGAATGCTCGTGAATTGTGACTCCAGATCCGGGTGGTAGTAATTAATACAGTTTTATAATATTCCGCACTTATTATATTTCATCTTAGTTAATTATTGTTATTTACTGAATGGAAATAAGGAATTGGTTTAATCATTCTCTAACGTTGGCTTGCCTAGCAAGTGAAATGTTGGCGCCATCACGGTCCCGTCGTTGGAAATTTCGGGTCGTGACAGTAATATAAAATGACTTTTGGGATGAACTTTCATATTTATTGGATGATTTTTGATACATTTAAATTATCTTGAAAGAATAAAGTACTTTTCAATTTTATTTTTATATTTTACTTAAATAAATTTAAAAACCTAATTATTATCTTTAATAATATAAATTTATAATTATTTATCTACTTATATAATATTAACTATTAAGCAAATCTTTTCATGTTCTTATTTGTAATTTGATACATAAAAACACTTTTTGAAAAGCTTAGCCAAACACAAATTATTGTTCAAAAGTGCTTTTCAAATTGATTAGTCAAACACAAACTGTTTTTCTCCAAAAAAAATACTTTTTTGAAAAGCATTTTTGAGAAAAGCACTTCTCAAAATAAACTGATTTTTTCCGCTTGGCCAAACATGTATAATGCTAGAGTTTAACTTATACTATATAAGTTTGAATTCCATCAAATTGTACTAGAGTTTTAAATTATAAAAAATTTAAACTCCAGTATATTGTGTTAAAAGTTCCTTGTATTTTAGCTAAGAATAGTCTTGTCGATATTTTCTTCCTGCATTTAATAGCATATTTGGTCAAGCTTCTAAAATTAGCTTATTTTAAAAAAATACTTTTAGTATACAGTGATATATTTGATTGAACATAGCTTAAGTTACAGTACATTTTTGTTTTTCCACTGTTGTAGAACAGCATTAACGGAAATATGCAAGAAAACATGGTCCTAAGTAGGGCGAAAAAGCTCTGTAGAGAGTAGAGACGTTATATTTGTGAAATGAATACCAAGGAGGCATATTAAGTTAAAGATATAATATTTGTAAACTGAATATCATAGGCCTAAAATTTAGGCCCTAAATCATCCGGAGAATCTTTAGTTTCGTCATCGTCAATTATTAGCTAATAGTTCATAAATTCAAATTGCTATCCTATTAATAATGTTTGACTCGAAAGAGAACAGGAGATCGTACTCATAGACTTTATTTCCTTAACAATTTGACAAATGTAACAAATGCAAAACACCAAAACCCCACATATCCCCCCAAAAAAATCTGTACCAATTATACAAGTGGTCATATATTGCTAAGGATTTTGTTAAGTGGTGTTAAAATATAAAAAATTAAACACACAAAAGACTAAGAAGATTCAAACATATAATATATATACATAAAGTTTTTTACTTAACTGTACAGTGTAATGTTTTTGCCATTGGTAGCACATAGGTGTGTGCAAAGAATTAGGCAATTAGCGACACAATGTTGCAATATTTACACTACAAGATTGTACTTAAGCGGAGAAAAGATGAGCTTCAACCAATGCCCAAAATGGTCGAACTTGGGTTGACAGGGGGCATCAGTACAAGTAGGGGCGGTAATCGGGTGGGTTGGGTTGGATATGAACGTGTCGAAAACTGGTACTTTTAGAAATGGGTAAATTATCGGACCCGACCCATATTTAATACGGATAACAAAACGGATTATCCAGTGGATAATATGGCTATCCATATTATCCATGGCTTCTTGAATATGACTACTTTTGGGAGAATTTCTAGTCTCTCAAACTTGAGGAACTCCCCAAATTTGAGTCTTTACAAATGTAAAAGTTAACTCATTAATTATCCATTGGTTATCCATTTTCTAAGTGAATATTATGTTTTTTATCCATATTCAACTCGTTGTTAAAAAATTCATTATTCAACCCATTTTTTAATGAATAATATGGGTGATAACTGTTTTTTTTAACCATTTTGCCTCCTCTTAGAACAAGCCTTGACATTTCAAACCTGAGCAGTGAATCCATTAATTTGATAAGAATTAGGTGATGCGTTTTATTCGGATGCACGAAGTTTAAAAGATGAATATGGCTATAGTTTTTACAACATGGCTAGAGTATCAAGAAATGGGCAAAGAAAACTCTAATTTTGCTAAATGAAGTACTCAATTTCCCTGTCCCTAAATATGTGAATGTGCAACAGTTTTGGTCATATTGGTGCCTTACAATCTGTGCTAGATAGGGAGAGATTGTTTAACTTAGAATGTATAGCTGCGAAATTCAATGTACCAAAAGGAAATATGTCGACAAAATAGCACAATCACAGAAGACAATTGTATAAAAGGAAGGTGTTAAGATCATATACAACACTGCACCTTCATCTCCTGTTTTATTGTCTGTGCCAAAAACTGGTTGAAACTCCAGGGTAAGAAGTAGATTGGATCGATTTGATTTAAACAATGGGCGAAAATTCAACCCGTCAAAATCTAAATCAAATTTTTATTTGTTTATTCCTTTTTAATAATTTGTTAAATTACCAACTAAAATGTTTTTCTCTTATTCGTACCGATAGTTTACATCAATCCAATAAATACATAACACATATCTTCAAAAATAGGGTTATCATTAAATCATAGTCAATTAATACATATTCTCATCTTAATCGATCCTTTAACTATGACAATTAATATAATTTGGAGTAAACACTCAGTACCGGTAACTTTTTACCATGCAAAGAATAAAATGGGAAATATACGTAAGAAACCAAACAAATATACGTAAGAAACCTAACATTAAAAAAGTTTTTAGACCAAATATTAGTTTTTTTGTGTGTGTATTTCATCAGTACTTCTATGAAGGTAGTAAAAATTTGTAGATACGTTCTCCTATTGATGCAAAATTCAAATGAAGCACTTGTACTACTACTATTACAGAGTTTATTTTAGTTTTTTTATCGTAAATTCTAAACTAATAGTTCAAAGTTTCAAGATGTTATCCTATTAGCAATCTCCATTTTGAGAATTCAGTGAGTTTCTGAATAATTCTCAAGCTGAAATAGTTTAGACCAAGCTGAAGAAAGCAGCGCATAACTTTTCAACAATTTTTTTTCCTTTCTCTTGGTGCTTTATAGGTTGTCAAACGAGAGGGTTGATTCATCTTTTTATATGTTTGCACCTATTGGTTTATAGGCCTTATTCCCAGGTAAGTAGAGAAACTTGAATGAACTGCCAGAACGAGTTTTGTCATTGCAGACATATCACAGCTGCATTTCCTTGTTTTTGTGCTGTAACTGGAAAGGAATACTGAAATTTACAAGGCTCTCCGCGTTATAATCGCAAAAATGCAACACACAAAGAATGTTATATCAACTATACAGTGCTAATAGGCACAGAACGAGAATGTGTATAGGTCCAATTATCTGATGCTTGGAGCCAACATGTCCTGCAAGTTCATTGGGTAGCACATAGGTGTGTGCAAGCCGGACCATACATTGTCAGCAAGGATCGCGTTCACAGCATCAGTCGGGTGAAATTGATCCCACCAGATATGATTTGAGGCGTTGCTGCACGGCATTTCAGGGGAAATGCACAAGATCCAGCCTTTGTATTTGCCTAAACCACAGCAAGCCTCATCTGTCACATTGAAACCTATAGTGAAAAATGCAAAAACAATTAGATTGCATACATCTAACTGCGACGCGTCCTGTCAGATGACTCAATACAGATTATAGAGACCGCTCACCATAACGGTCATGATTCTGAATGATGTCTATTGACCCTTCAAATGCATCACAGAATATGACAGTGGCACCAACAAGTTCCTCATTAAGTTCAGCGACGATATATCTAACAGCAAAGTTGAACTCCAGTATCATGTCGTTTATGGTTTCCACACACTGCCCGTTCTTGCTATGGTATAGCCATAGGTAATAAGGAGCACAACCTATTGGAGCCAGTCCCATTACAACTACTTTTCTCACATTTGCATTGTACAAGTTCTGTGCCACCAGTATATATATACATCAGACAAATTTATGAAGAAAACTTCGAAAAGTATTGCTGACAATAATAGCAGAATCAAATATCAATGAACCATTTTCAAAATAATCTTGGAAACAATGTAAAGCCATAGGGGAAACTGAAGCATTTAATGTATGAGAGGGAGCAGAGCAACGAGCGCAACTAGAGTAATTTGTTGCTGTTTCAAGATATCATCAAAGAGGAGAAAGAAAATGTGAATGGCTTAAGTGACATTAAAAGTAGAGAAAACCATACTCTTCTTCTAATTTTACTAAATCAAGTACTGAATTTCCCTGTCCCTAAATATGTCAATGAGCAGCTTTCTTGGTCATATAGGTGTGCCTTACAATCTGTGCTAGATAGAGAGACATTATTTACCTTAGAACTCTAAGAACAAACTATTGTGTATAGCTGCAAAATTCAATGTATTCAAAAGGAAACTGTCGACGATATAATATGATCACAGAAGACAATAAAAGAAGGTGTTAAGATCATATATAACACTGCACCTTAATTGTCTGTGCCAAAAACTGGTTGAAGCTCCACGGTAAGTAAACAGATTGAACATCAGATACATTCCGGAGATAGTAATGAATGTAGTCGTTGGCCCCGATTGAAATGTAGAACACAGAACTTGCTATTAGATCAGTTGTTGCTTCCTCACCAATAGTCATTATAAACTGCTGAATTGTGTCGGTGGCCTGCTCTATTTGCTGTGCAAGTGAGATATGTTGACCCTGCACAAATATTACACTTCTAGTTTAAATACTAATCTAAGCATTAAAATCAACAACTCACCATAAAATTAATCATAGTTACAGTGTATATGATTATTAAAACAGAAAGTATATATAATGAAAATGTACCAATTCAGAGCCGCTTGAGAAAATAATGCCAGCACCAGCAGAAGCATAATTAACACCAAGAATCATGTCTTCAATTGAACCAGCCTGCCCTAGGTAACTTGGCACAAATGGTAATCCAAGACGCAATGCTGATATAATCAAATCAACAAAAATGGAAAATTAGCAGTCTTAACCCAAAATTTCTTCAAAAAGATCAAGAATGTATCACTGAGATACCTTAGAAAAATTACAAACCAAGACTTTCCATAAACCATTTAATCAGGCAAGAAATTAACAGAAAAAGAACCATAAACCATTTAATTGAAAGTCCAATCATTTCCCTCACTTACAGTTAATCAAACACACATCAATCTCAAATCTCACTAACTCAATTGAAAAATTCTCAACCTTTTCACAAAATCTTACTAACCCAATAGAAACATTCTCAACTTTTCAAGAAATCCCACTAACCCAATTGAAAAGAATCTCAACAAGTTTTATACAAAGAAAAAAATACCAAGATCTTCATAATGATGAGTTGTTTTTCCCATATGATGAGTTACGGCGGCGGCGAGAGGTGAAGTTATAGCGGCGGCGAACGGCGAACGGCGAACGGCGAAGAGCGGTTACGGCGTGCAAATTGAAAGCAGCGGGAAATTGAAAGTAAGAGAGAGTAGTGGAGTAGTACTGTACTCGACGTATAAGGAATATGTACTTATTAAGTTTTCCAAGGCCTGAACGTTTTGCGTCTCAACTCTCAAATGAAAATCAGATTTTTTAGCGTGAAATTCAAAAGTAGTGTTAATTGAAAAATAATTACGGTTTCAAAAATAATTAAAATTTAGCTATTTTTTTATGTAAAGATAAATCAGAACGAAAATATTGTTTAAAATTCGAAAAATATTCCAGCATAATATACTAGAGTTATAGTATAATATATTGAATTTCTAGCATAATATATTGGAGTTCCAACATAATATATCAGTCCAACATAATATGTTGGAAGTTCATACACATGTGCTTCAATCTCCGGTATATTATGTTGGAACTTTTCGTGTATTGGAATTCGAGCATAATATGCTGGAAGTTCATACAAAGATGCACCAATCTCCAGTATATTGTGCTGGAACTTTCCGTGTGTTAGAGTTCCGGCATAACATGCTGAAAGTTCATACAAATGTGCACCAATCTCAAATATATTATACTAGAATTTTTCGTGTTGCAATAAAATAGTGGTAATTTTTATTGACTTTGCAAACGCTCAATTACCAGTTCGAAAATTGGCTAGCCCGTACTATTTTCACGATTTTTGACTGTTTTCTCCTAACAAGCTTCTTTCCCCTTCTTTAGTAGTAGCTGAAACCCAAATCAACATTTGGCCCATTGGGCTTTTCACTTAGCAGGGTAAACGACATGATGTATTTGAATCCAAGGTTTACAAGGGGATATATACATAAATAGCCGTCAATATTCATTGTTTAATTTTTCTAGTCATATACATAGTTTATATATTGATTATACATAATTATACACATATAATACATAAATTATGCATATATTATATCTCCACCGGCTATTTTTAGTTTAAGCGGTTGAGTGGACGACTATTGGGGTTAATTCTTCTTTTACAAGTCTGAAAATATTTTTTTCAAGATTAAACATAAAAAATAAAAATAAAAATTAATATGAGTTTCCCTTTAAGAGGCATGCATTGTTTTTCTTGCTTTAGTTTTCCCTTGTGTTTAAAAAAAAATGACTATATGGTATATACAATAACATGATATTTACTTGTCTGGCTTAGCCTTGTGTCTACTACAAAATGCGACCCCTTTGGACTCTATAAACAACAACTCATTTTACCATCACTAAATATAAGGTATACAATGACATGATATTTACACAAGTAACTAGCCAGAATCAATGTTTATTTTTAATTTAAATGATTTGGTGAATGATTACGCTAGCAATAACTACAACATGGGTGCAGGGGCGAAGATTGACCACCCTTCATCGGAAAATTACACTGTATATATAGGTAAAATATTAGATTTTAAGATATATAACATATATTGAACACCCTTCATTAGGGATTTTGTTTTTACTTTTTTTAAATTTGGACACCCTTGAAAACATTCTGGCTTCGTCACTTCATGGACGAAAGAACAAAGGAAACTGAGATGTATTTGTTTGTTGAGTAGGGCCCTTCTCTTATCATCACGTCATTATCGCTGACAATTCATTCTAGAAGAATTAACCCAAATAGTTACCCACCCAAATGTTTAAACTAAAAATAGTCGATTGAGGTATAATATATGCATAATTCATATACTATATGTGTATAATTATGTATAATCAATATATAAATTATGTATATAGCTAGAAAAAGTAAACAATGAATATGACCGACTATTTGTGTAAAGATCCCATAATTCTATTATCTCACCATGGATTTGTCAAAATAAGAAACTTTCTGAAACTTTAGTAGTAGTCGAACTTATAACATTACAGTTTTAAAGTGTGCCCTCTTAGCTATTGAGTGGACTAGGTTAATACTCAACATCACTTGTAAATTGCATGTTATGTCAATCTCTAATTCTCTGTTGGGCCATCTCTATAGAAATATACCAGGAAAAATAACACTGTATAACCGCTGAAAAAATAATAGCGAAAAAAGTATATAATTTATATATATATATATATATATATATATATATATATATATATATATATATATATATATATATACATACAATCAAATCCGAGTTTGCCCTCCGTGTAAATTGGTCGAGATTGGAACATGATAAACTGAGGGTCGTCATTGTAACATCGGGATAAGAAGCAAAGTCAGGTTATCGAGCTCAAGGTTCAGGGACCCATCAATATCGAGCTCGAGTCAATATCAATATCAGGACCGACCAAGATCGAGCTTAGAGACAAAGAGCCGTTGCAGCCGCACTTAGGGAGAGAATCTCGGCGGAAATTAAGGAAAAACTAATTAATTAATCTATCATGGGATCTCCAATATGTATTTTTAATAATATCCAAAATAGGTTCTTCCACTATATAAAGAAGTCGCTATTATTTCTGTAAGCATGAAACATTAACACCGAGAGAAGAAACATTGATACATTCACAAGATTATTACATTGATATAGTTAAGATTATCTTTTTTTGAGCTGGGACATTGATTCATCTTGCTTGTTTGTAAATCATTCTCTATTCAATTTGGTTTGTATTTCATTCCTTTATACAGTCAATATTCGATATATTTCTACTTACTTTTTTAATTTATACCACGTATCCTTAGAATTATGTATAAATTCAACTCTATCCATTTTTTGGGTAAACAGTTTGGCGCCCACCATGGGGCTAAGGATAATAGTGGTTATTTGGTACGAATCTCTGTGAAACACACTATTTTACACTTGCTCTTGGAAGTATCTTTGATTTCAGGCTGAAAACGATGAATTTACAATTGATGGCCTTACCTCTCGACAACGAAGATGGCCTTCAAGATGAGAATAACAACTTAACGCCTGGGGGTGAAAGGACACTTGTCGATCCCGTTGGATCTCGGGTCGAAGAGCCAATAGACGTTAAATCACATGTGGCCATCGAGGCAAACCAACGTTCCGACCCTGAAAATAGCATTCATGGTGGAACTCGATCTGCAGCTCGAAATATCCAAAACGCTGAGGAAAACGGAATCAGCTTGTGTATGATTTTTGAAATGTTGCAGGCTCAACAAGTAGCAATAGCCTAGTTGCAGAGCCAAACCCAGGCACCGACCAGGCTCGAGCCCATTCCACCCCAAGAAGTCACCCACAAAACGGGGCCAGCTGTAGTGAGGTCAAATGAACAAGAATTGGGGACTAATCCCGAAATTGTTAAGATGCTCGAGGAACTGACAAAACGAATAGAGTCAGGAGAAAGGAGAATTGAAGCAAATGACAAAAAAGTGGAAAAGTATAACTTCAGGGTTGATCAGATCCCCGGGGCACCACCGATATTGAAAGGCTTGGATTCCAAAAAAATCATACAAAAGCCTTTCCCCCCGAGCGCAGCTCCGAAATTAATCCCCAAGAAGTTTCGTATGCCCTAAATTCCTAAATATAATAGAACGACCGACCCCAACGAACACGTCACCTCTTACATATGTGCCATTAAAGGGAACGACCTAGAGGACGACGAGATCGAATATGTATTATTGAAACAATTCAGTGAAACCCTGTCAAAGGGAGCAATGATATGGTATCATAATAATTTACCGTCTAACTCTATCGATTCTTTTGCTATGCTTGCAGATTTTTTCGTAAAAGTACACGCTGGAGCCATAAAGGTCGAAACCAGGAAGTCTGACCTTTTCAAGGTAAGACAAAAGGATAACGAGATGCTAAGAGAATTTGTATCTCGTTTTCAAATGGAATGAATGGACCTACCACCAGTTACAGATGATTGGGCAGTTCAAGCTTTCACTCAAGGTCTGAACGAACGAAGCTCGATAGCTTCACGACGGTTGAAGCAGAACCTTATTGAGTACCCAACTGTTACCTGAACCGATGTTCACATTCGGTATCAATCGAAGATTAGAGTCGAAGATGACCAGTTGGGTTCTGGGTCTGTTATTAAAAGGGATATCAACAAAGAGCAAAAGCCGATCAAGGACCTATACCGGCCGTATAGTGGAGATTATAGGGGTAACGAACCAAGACATAACCTCGTACAAAGCAATACAAGATGTGATCGAGGCCAAGGGTCTCGGGGGCTGATGAACAATAATGGATTCGACAGGCATAATGGACTAAGGAAGCACTGCGGTTATCGGAATATAACTTCAACATCGATGCATATGCCATCGTGTCGGCTATCGGACGCATCAAAGATACTAAATGGCCCCAACCTCTGCATACCGATCCAACCCAGAGGAATCCCAATCAAATGTGTGAATATCATGACACTCATGTCCACAGAACGGAAGATTGTAGGCAATTGAGAGAGGAGGTAGCCCGGTTATTCAATAAAGCGCACATTCGAGAAGTTTTAAGTGACCGAGCCAAAAACCATTTCAAAAATAGGGATTTCAGAAGACAAAACGAAGAATAAGAGCCACAACATATCATCCACATGATCATTGGTGGGATCGATATCCTCCAGGGACCGGTGCTTAAACGCACTAAGATGTCGATTGAAAGAGAGAAGCGATCTCGGTCTCAGGATTACACACCTAAAGAAACCTTGTCCTTTAAAGATGAAGACGCAGAAGGAAACATGCAATCCCCATAACGACACACTATTAATATCTGTACTTATGAATAAAACTCAAGTTAAGCGTGTGTTAATTGATCCAGGTAGTTCGGCCAACATTATTAGAGTAAAGGTCGTAGAGCAGCTCGGTCTACAAGACTAGGCCGTACCCGCAACCCTAGTTCTAAAGGGATTCAATATGGCATGTAAAACTACTAATGGCAAGATAATCCTGCCAATAAACGTGGCCGGGACCATCTAGGAAACGAAGTTCCACGTGATCGAAGGCCGTGGATCCACAATATGAGAGATGTACCCTCGACCCTCCACCAGGTTCTGAAATTACCAACATCGTAGGGAGTCAAAATGATCAACGAAGAGCAACCAGTCGTAAAAGAAATATTTGTCATTGATGAGGTAATTCTGATATCTACATTATCATCGATAAATGGATCAGATTCTGTAACGACCCGGTCGGTCGTTTTGAGAATTTAAGTCATGTTCAGTGGCATAAGGCCCTGAGCACCTTCGTATTATGTTTATTGACTTGCGTGCGTGGTTGAATTCCGTTATCGGATGATTCAGAGTGATTTGGGACACTTAGTCCCTAAAACAGAAGCTTAAGTCTTAAGGATTTTGACTGTAGTCGGAACTATGTGAAGACGACTCCGAAAAATAGAGTTATGTCGGGTTCTGTTAGCTCCATTGGGTGATTTTGGACTTAGGAGCGTGTATGGACTATGAATTTGAGCTCCCTAGCTTATTTAGGCTTGAAATAGCGAAAGTCAAATATTGGAGATTTGGACCGGTAGTGGAAATTTTGATATCGGGGTCGGATTCTGATTCCAGAAGTTGGACTAGGTCCGTAATGTTGAATATGACTTGTGTTCAAAATTTGAGGTCCTTCGGACGTGGTTTGATAGGTTTCGGCATCGGTTGTAGAAATTTGAAGTTTCAAGTTCTTTAAGTTTGAATTGGAGGGTGATTTGTGATTTTAGCTTTGTTTGATGTGATTTGAGGGTTCGACTAAGTTTGTATGGTGTTTTAGGATTAGTTGGTATGTTTGGTTGAGGTCCCGGGGGCCTCAGGTGAGTTTCGGGTGCTTAACGAATCAAAAATTGGATTTGTGTTGCTGCTGAAGTCTTCAGGCATCTGGTATTTTTGCACCTGCGGTGGAGAGACCGCAGGTGCGGGAATGCACGTGCGGAGAGGCAGGCGCAGAAGCGAAAAAGTGGAGGAGTGCCAGGGGTCGCAGGTGCGAGGTAAATTCCGCATATGCGATGGAGCAATTGCAGGAGCGGTGAAGGACCGCAGAAGCGGACATGGGGTCCGCAAGTGTGCACACGCAGGGGCGACCCTTAGATCGCAGAAGCGGATGCTGAGTTTTGAGTGGAATCCGCACCTGCGATGGAAATTCCGTAGGTGCGGTGACGCATGTGTGAAAGCAGGTTCGCAGATGCGGTTTAACATGCACAAAAGGGGCCAAATCGAGGGTTTGATTCATTTCTTCATTTTTGGACTTGGGAGCTCGGGAATTGGCGATATTTCGAGGGATTTTCAGAGAGAGCTTTGGGGTAACAATTTCAAACTCATTTTTGGTTGTATTTCATTAATCTATAGTTGTTTTCTTCATTAAATTTCGGGTTTGGATTGAAAATTTAGGAAAAATGGGAAGAATTTCTTCAACTAAGATTTCTGAATTTTGATTGGGATTTAGACATCGGATTTGGATAATTTTGATACGAGTGAACTCGTGAGTAAATGGGTGTTCGTATTTTGTGACTTTTACCTGATTCCAAGATTTGTGCCCGGGTCGACTTTTTGGGACAAATTTCAAAATTTTTATTAAAATCTTGATTTCATTAATTAGATTAGCCTATTATAGTTGTATTCATGATATGTAATTGTTTTGGCTAGATTTGAGCCATTCAGAGTCGGATATTCGTGAAAAAGGTATTGTGATCGATTGATTGAGCTTGGTTCGAGGTATGTATATTGCCTAACCTTGTGTGGGGGATTGTTTCCTTAAGATTTGAGTCTTCTATGTTGATTGTAATCTATGTACGCGAGGTGACGAGTGCGTGCTCGAACCTATTTGTGACAATTTGGCCTTTTAGGATTCTTAGGTCCTTATATTTACCAAGTATGAAGTTGTTCTTGACATGATTTAAGTTCCTATATACTAGTTTCACCTCTACATGCTTTAATTAGAATTAATTGCTTCAGGATTCACTCTTATTACCTATTTGACTCTTATTTAACTTAACTGAAGATTTTACCTCCTCTATTGTCATTTTATCGCTTCATAACTGCTTATCTATATTTGGAATTATTATTATTATCTCATCCTCTAATTGTTCAGTCTTAATTGAGGTTATGATTATTTTTCCGCTGCTTATCCTTAATTGAATTGTTGAATATCCTTCGAAATTTCCTCAACCTTAAAATAATTTTAGATATCATATATCTTAGTCGACTTGTATTATTTGGAATTATTTGACTCATGTTAGCTTCCCTGTTGTTGAAACATATATTGTGGGATCGTTTCTACACATTAATTTTCCCTTGTTGAGTTGTTCTCTTTACGCCTAACATTCTTTACTGTGGCTATTCCTTGTGAATTGCTTCTACCATTTCTTGTGATTTAAAAGTTCTTGAGTTGATTTACTTATTGTACTTTGTGTTATTGCCATTGTTGTTATTTTACTTGTTGTGGTGATGCATGAGGTTTCTGCCGTGCGGTTGTTGTTATGGGGTTGCACGAGGTTTTTGTCGTGCTATTGTTACTATTGATATTTGCACATACGGCGTGACAAGGTGAGATATGTATATGTGGGTTGCGCATGTGGCGAGACAAGGTGGGAATATTTTATGCACGTGTGGTGAGACAAGGCGGGCACTTACTTTATTATTAGACACATGGCGAGACAAGGTGGGTTGTGCCAGGGATTGATTTGTGATGAATTGTGATGGCCAGGGGGCATTCTTGTTGTTGATATTTGAGTAGTGGTACACTTACCTTTGTGAGGTTTATCTTGTGAAAGTCGTGAGAAAATATTCTACGTGTTTTCCGTTCTTTTACCTTATGCTTATTTCCTGGTATGGACTATGTTAGGACACTTTCACAAGCATACACGTAGTTAAGCACTCTTATCGGATAAGAGGTGTTCTTGATATTGTTGAGCATAGATGCTCACCTTTGTTTACTTGCCTTCTATGTGAGAATTGCTCTATTGGAACGTGAGTCGTCAATGCAGTTATGGAGTATAATGAGGGCACATGATGCCAAGTGTTAGGGTTTAGGTATTGAGACCCGTGAGTTATGATTTGTCCGAGGTTCGGTACCTCGTGGAGATTAATGACTAAAACCTGATGTAAAAGCGATTGTAGTTGCTGAGTTATTACTTGTCCTTGTTGTATTTGTGGTTCGGGATGTAGGTTGTGTTCCATTTACTTTTTTGAGTCATTTATTTATGGTATTCCGCTGATACTTGTTGTTTCCTTTCTTATTACCATTACTGTATTACGAGCCATATTGCATAGTCTTTATGTAAATATCATATTTATGTTGTTCATATACTTATACTTGTTCAGTTTATTAGACCAGTGGGTGTCTTGACTGTTCCTCGTCACTACTCCACCGAGGTTAGTCTTGATACTTATTGGGCACTGCTGTGGTGTACTCATTCTACACTTCTGCACATTTTTGTGTAGATCCAGGCATTTGTTCGTTAGCCGCTGTGCGGGTCATTGCTGTGGAGTCTCAAGGTAAACCTGCTGCTGCGATCGCAGGCATCAGAGTCACTTTCAAGTTTTTGTTTGGCACTATTTATTCTTAATTCTAAACAATTGTATTTAGAAGGTTTCTAACAAACACTTTGTAAAGCTTATGGCTTGTACTACCGGTTTTGGGAATTTTAAATTTATTTTGGAGGTTTCCATTTCAAAGATTGTTAGATGTTATTTAATTATTGTTGTTATTTAATAAATATTAGGCTTACCTAGTCCCTAAGACTAAGTTCCATCACGATACCCAATGGAGGGAAAATTGGGTCGTGACAAGTTGGTATCAAAGCTCTAGGTTCATAGGTGCTACGAGTCATAAGCGAGTTTAGTAGAGTTTTGCGGATCGGTACAGAGACATATGTACTTATCTTTGAGCGGATACAAAATTATTAGGACAGTTTCACTTCCTTCATTACTATCGTGAGAGTTCATTGATCTCGAAGTTTAAACTTTTATCATTCCATTCTCTTACAGATGGTGTGGACACGAGTTTCAGTTACTAATGACGTTACCCCCGGAGCAGATGTAGCTAGGGGCAGATGCAGAGGCCGACGAGGAGCACGCGTCACAGCTAGAGCACCTACCAGTGCAGCAGTTGAGGAGCCATTAATAGCTCCAGTTAGGGGGCAAGTACCAGAGGCGTCTGCTGTTACCCTCGGACTTCAGGAGACCTTAACACAGTTCCTGAGCATGTTTGGTACATTGGCTTAGGTGGGGTTAATTCCGATTGCACCAGCTATTTCACAACCCAGGGGAGGAACCCAGACTCCCGCTGCCCACACCCCAGAGCAGCGAGTTCATGTTGGTCAGGTTCCAGGTGTCATGGTGACACAGACTATGGTTCCAGTTCAGCCCGTGGTCAGGGCAACAACATCTGAGGAAGAACAACTTAGACTTGCAAGGTTCAAGAAATATGACCCTCCTACATTCAGTGGTTTGTCTTCAGAGAGTGCACAAGGTTTTCTGAAGGAGTATCACCGCATTCTCCGTACTATGGGTATTGTAGAGACGAGCGGGGTTGCTTTTATTACGTTCCAGCTCAGGGGAGCGACTTATCAGTGGTGGCGGGCATATGAGTTGGGTAGCCCAACCGAGTTAGCTTCACTTACATGGGTTCAGTTTTCAGAGATGTTCCTGAGAGAGTTTGTACCTCAGTCCCTTTGAGATGCATGGCGTGCAGAGTGTGAGCAGCTGCGCCAAGGCATTACGCTAGTGCCAGAGTATGTCATGAGATTCGATGATTTGGCTAGGCATGCACCTGCTTTGGTCGCTACAGTTAGAGAGCGTGTCCGTAGATTCATTGAGGGACTCAGGTATGATATTCGGTTCAACATGGCTCGGGATTTAGAGTCAGATGTTTCGTTTCAGCAGGTGGTAGGGATCGCTCGTCGCGTAGAGGGCATGTGGGATTAGGAGAGAGAGGATAGGCGGGGCCATAAGGGAGAGTACATGCGAGGTCCAGAGAGAGAGGACAAGGAGTCAATGAGGCCTCGTAGACTAGAGAGATCCACTGGTCCTTATTTTAGAGGCAGGGTACGACATGGTAGAAGTTTTATGGGTCAGCCAATTCAGTTTGCACTTTAGGCTTCACACAGTGTTTCAGGTGCTCATGGGTTTCAGAGTACCCGTACCGCACAGTTCCTACATCCACGTTAATAGAAAGGTTACTTTGATTGTGGAGATACCATCCACAAGGTGAGAGATTGTCCTAGACTCCGGACAGGTATGTCACAACAGAGTATTCAGGTGGATAGAGGGTGCCCAAAAGGGGAAGGCCCGGCCCGTTGAGGTGTCTCATATAGTAAGTAGGAGGCTGTTGCGCCATATGATGTCATACATGTATGCTTTTGATTTTTTACAGAGGGTCACCATTCATATTTTGATTCGGTTCTGCTTATCGGGGCGAGTTTCCCTATTTGTTGTTCCACCTATGGGTAAGTTCATGACTCAGTATTCTGTATATGTGTTTGCCCTGTTGGGAGATTTTATGAGTGATAGCTGTGTCTATCGTTGTTTTAATTTATTTTTGAAAGTTACGAGACTAGAAGTGAATTTATGCTGTCTATCATGGCAAGTTTGATGTGATTCCTGAATAATTTGGTTACGAATTGTAATTTGATACTCTACCGAGGTGAGAGTCCAGTAAGTGTTGTGATTTTATTGGAAGAATTGAGTTAGTGGAATATTTCCATTGGTATGATGTGTATTCGACTTGTGATTCAGAGTTGAGGGTGAGACCCTCGCGATTCCATGTGATTTGATATGTTTGAGTCGGGCTGTGTGCCGCAGTGGAAGTTATATTAGGATGAGATTCTTGTGATTTGTTCATATACTTTGATTTATCCTGTTTAAATTGATTCGTATTATGGTACTGTTAGAGAGTTGTGCCTGTCGGGCTTGTTTGATATTTCTCTTATATGTTTCTCTTTACGTATTTAGTCATTTTCGTTATGTGCTTCTTGAGTTTTAGCTTGCGGGGTGTGTGCATGTAGTGTTAGTTGTGACTTGTTGATACAGGTGTATAGTTATGAGGTCTTCGTGTTTTTTGCATCATTGTCAGCGTTTTGGAGGTTTGAAATAGGTTATAATGGATATGAGGCTAATTGACGGTGCTGGTTTTGATTACGGGATGCTATTGTGATCAAAAATGTTATTTTGGGCCTATGTGTGGCATGTCATGTTGACTGGTCATACCTTGTGGGTGTAGGCATGAGTTGTTTTAGCTGGTTGAGACTGATACTGGGTATGGATTTAGAATCGGGTCTTTTGGAGATGAATGGAAGGTGAGAATTTTGACTCTAGTGCTTATCGGTGTTGGTAGAAAGGATAAATTATAGTTGAGATGGTGTCGTCAGGCTTATATAGATTGGGGTGACATGGGGTCACCCGCGGGTGTATGTTAGATATGTACTTTCAATGATTTTAAGACTTCGAGGCGATTCTTAGCACGTTCGAGGACGAATGTTTGTTTAAGAAGAGAAGGATGTAACGACTCGGCCAGTCATTTTGAGAATTTAAGTCATGTTCGGCGGCATAAGGCCCTGAGCAGCTTCGTATTATATGTGTTGACTTGCGTGCGTGGTTGAATTCAGTTACCGGATGATTCAGAGTGATTTGGGACACTTAGTCCCTAAAACGGAAGCTTAAGTCTTAGGATTTTGACCGTAGTTGGAATTGTGTGAAGACGACTCCAGAATGGAGTTCTGTCGGTCCAGTTAGCTTCGTTGGGTGATTTTGGACTTCGGAGCGTGTCCGGACTATGAATTTGAGGTCCCTAGCTTATTTTGGCTTGAAATGGCGAAAGTCAATTTTTTGGAGATTTGGACCGGTAGTGGAAATTTTGATATCAGGGTCGGATTCTGATTTCGGGAGTTGCAGTATGTCCGTAATGTTGAATATGACTTGTGTGCAAAATTTGAGGTCATTCGGGCGTGGTTTGATAGGTTTCGGCATCGGCTGTAGGAATTTGAAGTTTCAAGTTCTTTAAGTTTGAATTGGAGGATGATTCTTGATTTTAGCGTTGTTTGATGTGATTTGAGGGCTCGACTAAGTTCGTATGGTGTTTTAGGATTGGTTGGTATGTTTGGTTGAGGTCTCGGGGGCCTCGAGTGAGTTTCGGGTGATTATCAGATTAGAAGTTGGATTTGTGTTGTTGCTGAAGTCTTCAAGCATCTGGTATTTTTGCACCTGCGGTGGAGAGACCGCAAGTGCGGGATCGCACATGCGGAGAGGCAAGCACAGAAAAGGAAAAGTGGAGGAGTTCCAGGGGTCGCAGGTGCGAGGTAAATTCTACATATGCGATGGAGCAATCGCAGGAGCGGTGAAGGACAGCAAAAGCGGACATGGGTCCGCAGGTGCGCATACGCAGGTGCGACCCTTGGATCGTAGAAGCGGACGCAGAGTGTTGAGTGGAATCCCCACCTGCGGTGGGAATTTTGCAGGTGCGGTGACGCATGTGCGAAGGTAGGTACGCAGATGCGGTTTAACTGGCAGAAAAGTGACCAAATCGAGGGTTTGA
This sequence comes from Nicotiana tomentosiformis, assembly GCF_000390325.3. Classification (NCBI taxonomy): domain Eukaryota; kingdom Viridiplantae; phylum Streptophyta; class Magnoliopsida; order Solanales; family Solanaceae; genus Nicotiana; species Nicotiana tomentosiformis. The sequence continues at coordinate 141,474,510 of NC_090819.1, forward strand.
TTCATTTCTTCATTTTTGGACTTGGGAGCTTGGAAATTGGCGATTGTTTGAGGGATTTTTAGAGAGAGCTTTGGGGTAACAATTTCTAACTCGTTTTTGGTTGTATTTCATTAATCTATAGTTGTTTTATTCATTAAATTTTGGGTTTGGATTGAAAATTTAGGAAAAATGGGAATATGTTCTTCAACTAAGATTTCTGAATTTTGCTTGAGATTTAGACATCGGATTTGGATAATTTTGGTACGAGTGAACTCGTGAGTAAATGGGTGTTCGTATTTTGTGACTTTTACCTGATTTCGAGATGTGGGCCCGAGTTGACTTCTTAGGTTTTAGAATTTTTATTAAAATCTTGATTTCATTAATTAGATTAGACTATTATAGATGTATTCATGATATGCAGTTGTTTTGGCTAGATTTGGTCCGTTCGGAGTCGGATATTCGTGGGAAAGGCATTGTGATCGATTGATTGAGCTTGGTTCGAGGTATGTATCTTGCCTAACCTTGTGTGGGGGATTGTTTCCTTAAGATTTGAGTCTTCTATGTTGATTGTAATCTATGTACGCGAGGTGACGAGTGCGTGCTCGAACCTATTTGTGAAAATTTGGCCTTTTAGGATTCTTCGGTCCTTATATTCACCGAGTATGAAGTTGTTCTTGATATGATTTAAGTTCCTATTTACTAGTTTCACCTCTACATGCTTTAATTAGAATTAATTGCTTCAGGATTCACTCTTATTGCCTATTTGACTCTTATTTAACTTAACTGAGGATTTTACCTCTTCTATTATCATACTATCGTTTCATAACTGCTTATCTCTATTTGGAATTATTATTATCTCATCCTATAATTGTTCAGTCTTAATTGAGGTTATGATTATTTTTTCGCTGCTTATCCTTAATTGAATTGTTGAATATCCTTTGAAATTTCCTCAACCTTAAAAAAGAAGTTTAGATATCCTATATCTTAGTCGACTTATTTTATTTGGAATTATTTGACTCGTGTTAGCTTCCCTATTGTCGAAACGTATATTGTGGGATCGTTGCTACACATTAATTTTTCCCTGTTGAGCTGTTCTTTGTACGCCTATCATTCTTTACTGTCACTATTCCTTGTGAATTGGTTCTACCGTTTCTTTTGATTTAGAAGTTTTTGAGTTGATTTACTTGTTGTACTTTGTATTATTACCATTTTTGTTGTTGTACTTGTTGTGGTGATGTACGAGGTTTCTGTCGTGCGGTTGTTATTATTGTGATGCACGAGGTTTCTGTCATGCGGTTGTTACTATTGATATTTGCAGATGTGGCATGACAAGGCGGGATATGTATATATGGGTTGCGCATGTGGCGAGACAAGGTGGAAACATTGTTATGCACGTGTGGCGAGACAAGGCATGCACTTACTTTATTATTGCACACATGGCGAGACAAAGTGGGCTGTGTTAGGGATTGATTTGTGATGATTTATGATGGCCTGGGGGCATTCTTGTTGTTGATATTTGAGTAGTGGTACACTTACCTGTGTGAGCTTTATCTTGTGAAAGCTGTGAGAAAATCTTCTAAGTGTTGTCCATTCTTTTTCCTTATGCTTATTTCCTGGTATGGACTATGTTAGAACACTTGCAGAAGCATACACATAGTTAAATACTCTTATCGGATAAGAGGTGTTCTTGATATTGTTGAGCATAGATGCTCACCCTTGTTTACTTGCCTTCTATGTGAGAATGGGTCTATTGGCACGTGAGTCGTCAGTGCAGTTATGGATTGTAATGAGGGAACACGATGCCAAGTGTTAGGGTTCCGGTATTGAGACCCGTGAGTTATGATTTGTCCGAGGTTCGGTACCTCGTGGAGTTTGATGACTAAAACCTGTAGTTGCTGAGTTATTACTTGTCCTTGCTATATTTGTGGTTTCGAATTTAGGTTGTGTTCCATTTACTTTTCTGAGTCATTTTTTAATAGTATTCCGATGATACTTGTTATTTCCTTTCTTATTGCCATTACTGTATTGCGAGACATATTGCATAGTCTTTATGTAGATATCATATTTCTGTTGTTCATATACTTATACTTGTTCAGTTTATTAGACCAGTGGGTGTCTTGACTGTTCCTCGTCACTACTCCACCAAGGATAGTCTTGATACTTACTGGGCACTGCTGTGGTGTGCTCATTCTACACTTCTGCACATTTTTGTGTAGATCCAGTTATTTGTTCGTTAGCCGTTGTGCGGGTCATTGCTCTTGAGTCTCAAGGTAAACCTGTTGCTGCATTCGCAGGCTTCAGAGTCACCTTCAAGTTTTCGTTTGGCACTGTTTATTCTTAATTCTGAACAGTTGTATTTAGAAGTTTTCTAGCAAACACTATGTAGAACTTATGGCTTGTACTACCGTTTTTGAGAATTTTAAATTTATTTTGGAGGTTTCCATTTCAAAGATTGTTAGATGTTATTTATTTATTGTTGTTATTTAATAAATGTTAGGCTTACCTAGTCCTTAAGACTAGGCGCAATTACGATTCCCAACAGAGGGAAAATTGGGTCGTGACAGATTCGAAGGAGGAACAGGATACCAAATAGCAATCAGAAACGTCAGCCTCGATCCAACTAAAGAATCAGAAGACTAACGAAGACGATGACTATGGGATCCCTTGATCCTTTGTGGTCCCCGATGATACCGACGCTACTCAGTCAACGGTCGAAAAACTGGAGCAAATCATGTTGGTCGAACATGGGCACGGGGTTAGATCTCGAGCTCAGGAAAAAGCTTATTCAATTTATTATAGCTAACATGAACTGTTTCGCTTGGTCCCATCTCGACATAATAGGGATCCCTCCAGAGATAGCCACTCATAGACTGAGCTTGAATCCCAAATTATGTCTGATAAAGCAAAAAATAAGGCCCTAGTCCGAGGTCAAACATGCCTTCATCAAGGACGAGGTAACTAAACTTCTTAAAATAGGATCCATTCGAGAAGTTAAATACCCTGAATGGCTAGCAAATGTGGTGGTTGTCCGTAAGAAAGAAAACAAACTTAGAATGTGTATAGATTATAAAGATTTGAACAAAGCATGCCCTAAGGATTCTTTTCCTTTGCCAAGCATCAATCATATGATCGATGCTATGGCCGACCATGAGACTCTCAATTTTCTCGATGCCTACTCTGGGTACAACCAGATACAAATGAACCCGGAGGATAAAAAAAGACCTCGTTTGTCACTAAGTACGATACCTATTGTTATAACGTAATGCCATTCAATCTAAAAAATACTGGTGCAACTTATCAACGCCTAGTAAATCGAATGTTCGAAAAACAAATAGGAAAATCAATGGAAGTTTATATTGATAACATGTTAGTTACGTCCCTGCGAGCAGAGGACCATTTAAAGCATTTACAGGAAACTTTCGAGTTTGAGAAATCATTCTCACTCGACTGAAAAGCCTAAGGGCTACCTTAATTCGAGTTTGAGAAAACTGTCCCTCGACCATAAAAGCCTAAGGGCTACCCTAACTCGAGTTCGAGAAACCATTCTCACTCGGAGACTATCTATTGAGCGCAAGGGCTGCCATTAATTCGAGTTCGATAAATCATTCTCACTCGACTAAAAATCCTAAGGGATGCCTTAACTCGAGTTCGAGAAATCATTCCCACTCGACCATAAAGCCTAAGGGCTACACAAATTCAAGTTCGAACAAATCATTTCACTTGAACCCTATTTAAAAAAGGCTATTTCAATTCAAATTCGAACATCCACTCGGGGACCACCTATAAGGAATGATCGAGTTCGAACACTCACTCAGACTTTAAAATAATTATCTCATGCTGAGGCACCTTTTGGCCTTTGTATAAATTAGGCAAAAGATTCGGAAGCCACAGAAAGAAAGACTAAGCTTTTATATACCAAAATTATTTACAAGGGCACCATGGCCGATCAAGTTTTTCTACAAAAAGAGCAAAACAGTCTTAAAAGGAAGAAGAAAAATACTAAAAGGGCTTAGTCCTCTCCAGGAGCAGCATCTTCACCCTCAAGGCCTCCTCTCTCAGAATCACTCATACTCCCGGCATCATCATCATCGGGAAAGGCCAACACTCTGGCTTCGTCTTCAATCTCTATTGCATTCTCGATCTCAACTGAAAGATCGAAGCAACGCGCATGGATATCCTCTAGAGTCTCCCTCTGATATTGGCATTTAGCATGCCCGACAATCGAATTTGATTGAGCTTGAGCAACCTCAACAACCTCCTTTGCTCGAACTTGAGCAGCTTCAACATCGGATCGATAAACAGCCACCATTGCATCAGCATTAGCCATGGCTATTTCGGCCCCCGATTTGGCCGCTGCGAGTTCCGAGGCCAATCTTTCTCGATTAGAAGTCACTGTGTCCAACCGAGACTGAAACTCCTCGATATTCTTGGCTTGCACCAAGGCTCTCTCTTTCGAGATCCGAAGCTATTCCTCGACCGAGGCAAGTTGAGCCCGGTCGGTCTCCTTTTCAGCGGCAAGGCGATCTATGTTCTTTTTCCATTTTTCGGCCCCGCTTTCACTGCGTCTACCTCAGCACGAAATTGCCCAATCACATCGATATTTTGCTGAGCCTGCGAGATCGAACTATTAGCTGTCACGCCCAAATCAGTATAAGTAACTTCAAGGATCCTCTTTACCTGCTCGGACAAGTCGGCTTGTTCTTTCCGAGCTGCTTCTAGCTCGGCCCGAAGTCCTTTTGCTTCTCCTTCCTTCTGCTCAGTGAGAAGCTTTAAGGTGTCTCTCTCCTCAATAAGCCTTCGAATTTCGGCTTCGGACCGGCTTAGCTCCCATCGAGATCGGAAAAATTCTTCATGACAGAGCGCAGAAGCCTGCAAAAGATAAAAAGGAGTTATGCAAAAGGGAAAAATACAACAACAATAACAACAACAACCCAGTGAAATCCCACTAGTGGGGTCTGGGGAGGGTAGTGTGTATACAGACCTTACCCCTACCCCGAGGGAGTAGAGAGGCTGTTTCTGAAAGACCCTCGGCTCAAGAAGACGAAAAGAGACAATATGAGTATCACCAATAGAAACCATAGGAAAAATAACATCATGTAAATGAGAAAGTAGATGCAAAGCAAACGTGATATAGAGTATATAGACGCGACACTATTGAAATCAAAAGAGTAGTAAGACACAACATTTCCAATAGCTGACATCGGCAGAAACCCTACCATACTAGCCTCACAGAGGTACGAAGTAAGGTAGACTCAACTACCTCCTAACCTATAACCCTAATACTCTACCTCCACACTTTCCTATCAAGAGTCATGTCCTTAGAAATCTGAAGCCTCGCCATGTCCTTCCTGATCACATCTCCCCAATACTTCTTAGGTAGTCCTCTACCTCTTCTCGTGCCCTCCAAAGTCAGCCGCTCACACTTCCTTATAGGAGCATCTAGGCTTCTCCTTTGTACGTGTCCGAACTATCTGAGCCTTGCTTCCCACATCTTGTCATCAATGGGAGACACACCCACCTTCTCCCGAATATCTTCATTCCTGATCTTATCCATCCTAGTGTGCCCGCACATCCACCTCAACATCCTCATTTCTACTACTTTCATCTTCTGAATATGTGAGTTCTTAACAGGAACTCAACCCCACACATCATGGCCGGTCTAACCACCGCTTTGTAAAATTTACCTTTGAGTATCAATGGCACTCTCTTATCATACAAGACTCCAGATGCTAACCTCCACTTCATCTACCCTACCCCAATACGGTGTGTGACATCCTCGTCGATCTCCCCTTCCCTCAGAATAATCAACCCAAGGTACTTGAAATTGCCACTACTTGGTATGGCTTGTGATTCAAGCCTCACTTCTACGCCCACTTCCCTCGGCTCAGTGCTGATCTTACACTCTAGGTATTACGTCTTCGTCCTGCTCATCTTGAAACCCTTAGACTTAAGGGCTTGTCTCCACACCTCCAACTTCTCGTTAACACTGGTTCGCAACTCATCAATCAGTACTATGTCATCAGCGAATAACATACACTATGGATCCTCCCCTTAAATATGGTGTGTTAACACGTCCATCACCGAGGCAAATAAGAACGGTTTGAGCGTAGAACCTTGGTGTAAGCCCATAAAAACTAGAAACTGCTTAGAGTTGCCTCCTACAGTCCTAACCGAAGTCTTAGCCCCATCATACATGTCCTTAATTGCCCAAATGTAGGCAGTCGACATGCCTTTTGCCTCTAAGCATCTCCAGAGAACTTCTCTAGGAACCTTGTCGTACGCTTTTTCTAAGTCAATAAACACCATGCGCAGATCCTTCTTCCTCTCTCTGTACCATTCCACTAACCTCCTAATAAGGTGTATAGCTTCGGTAGTAGAACGACCTGAAATGAACCCGAACTGGTTTTCGGATGTAGACACCGTTCCCCTCACTCTCGCTTCAACCACCCTCTCCCATAGTTTCATGGTATGACTCAGTAATTCGATACCCTTATAATTGTTACAACTCTGGATATCACCTTTGTTCTTATACAACGGAACCACCGTACTCCATCTCCACTCTTCTAGCAACCTCTTCGTCCTAAAAATAACATTAAATATCCAGTCAGCCACTCCAAGCCTGCTCGGCCCACACACTTCCAAAATTCAATTGGAATTTCGTCTGGCCCAGTCGCTCTGTCCCTATTCATCTTACACATAACTCCCACGACCTCCTCAACCTCGATGCGCATGCAATCCCCAAAGTCACATTGTTGTTTACTCTCGGGATGATCCAGTTCACCTAACACAATATCTCGATCCCTTTTTTCATTCAAAAGTTCATGAAAGTAAGTCTGCCATCTTCTCTTAATCTGTGCACCTTCCGTCAATACTCTACCATCGTCGTCCTTTATGCATCTCACTTTGTCCAAATCCCGGGCCTTCCTCTCTCTCATCTTTGCCAGCCGGAATAACTTCTTCTCTCCAACTTTTTCCCCAGTTCCTTGTACATACGGTCATAGGCTGCAGTCTTAGCCTCTGTGACTGCTAACTTAGCTTCCTTCCTAGCTACCTTATACCACTCCATGCACGCTCTCCTCTTCTCCTCACTTGTGCTCCCTACTAATTTTAGGTATGATGCCTTCTTCGCTTCCACTTTACCTTGGACTACTTCATTCCACCACTAGTCTCCTTTGTGCCTGCCAGAAGTATGGAAATTGATAAAGGGAAAGCAAGCTTACCCGATTCAGGGCCTGTTGAGCTTCGTCGAAAATACGAGGAATTCCCCTTTGCCCGAGCTCTTCCTCAAAGCCTCTGAATCGCTCGGACCGGCAGAATCTTCTATCCCAACAAAATAACCATGGAAAGGATCTTCCTCTCCATGGACCCCCTCCCTATGATAAACCTCCATGGCTTGAGCGTCATGTATCATAGATAGGGAAAATGAAGGAAAAGAAGGGGAATCACCGATTTCTATTTCCCCGATCATGTCTTTCGAGGCACCGCCTCCATCTTGGGTAACCTCAAGCTCAGTCCCCGTATCTTTGTAAACCGCCTCTTCGACGGGTTCTTTGCCCCGAAGTATAACGTCCTCGGTTCCCCTTTGCTCTGGAACATGGGTCAAAGTGTACTCTTCGACCTTGTCGGAACTAGGAGAAATAGAATTGGTCCCCACCGATCCCGAAGTTTTACCAATATCGGTGCCAGCCCGTGCACGGGCCACCAACCAAGAGTTGCCTTCTTCCCTCAGACGCCGGACCAACTCCATAGTCAGTTGGATTGTAGTTCCCTTGGGCTTACGGACTGCCCTTTTCTTATGTTTTTTATCCTCGAGGTCCGAAGACCTTTTCTCTTATTTTCCTTCAACGGCTTCGAGACAGGCGTTAAAACTTCTTCACCACCGGTCGGGGGCCTCATGACCGCATCTCTTCCAAGACCTGCGAAGGAAGAAGAAGATAAGTAAAACTCATGCTTCCAGTAAATATGTCACCTCGAATGACAAATGAATCAATAAACCAAGATGAAGCTTACCATGAGTACGAGCTTCCAATTAACTCTTCTACAAATCGCGCCATGAGCGCTCGAAAAATATTGACGTCGAGACAAGGTTTTTGACCCAGTTCTCGAGGTGAGGAACCACACCCGGCATCCAAACAATGGCTACATCGAGAAAGCCACTAATAAGAAAGGGTGAAGAAGTAAGACAAACAAAAATTTAAAACGGGATCGTACTTACGTTTCATATTCCATTTCTCAAGAAATGGCATGCTCTCTGCCGGGATCAGGTCCGAGGTCTTCACTTGAACAAATCGGCCCATCCAGCCCTGATCATTATCTTCATCTATGCTCGACGTGAACACCTTGGTGGCACGACATTGAAGCTTTATAAGTCCGCCTCGGTAAAGTCGAGGACTATACAATCTTATAAGGTGATCGAGGGTGAAGGGGAGCCCATCGATTTTACTCACAAAGAAACGAATTAAGATCACGATCCTCTAGAAAGAACGATGCATTTTGGCCAAGAGTCACCTGATATTTCTTGCAAAAATCAATGATTATGTTGAATCTTTCTCCAGACCAACACATTTATGCTATACTACTATAGATTCTGTTGTTGATTAACAGAGTAACATCTTGTGGCAAAATATTTTCTTTTTCCACATGTAAGTATCAGTTTTTTGTGATTATGCAAGGTTGCTTAGTGTATTTTTGACCGGTACACTAATCAAATCATAAATCAATATGACAAGTGGAATGAGGTATTGTTGCTTTTGGTTGGTAAGTTCCAATTGAAGTTACTCACTCCGTTTCAAATTAGATGAGGTACTTTTCTTTTTAGTCTCTTCTAATATAAATGACACATTTTTAAATTTGGAGATAATTCAACCTTAAACACTTTATTTTACCCACTTTACCCTTAATAAAAAATATTTATAATCACACAAATGTCATGGCCCCACAAAGCTTTTACCCTTTAAGCTTTTAAGATCACAAGTTTCAAAAATCTTCTTTGTTTTCTTAAACTCCGTGCCGAACCAAACTGCCTCATCTAAATTTAAACATAAGGAGTAGTTATTAGGAAAAATACAATGTATAGGAGGGAGGTGACAGAAGATTTCACGACCCAAAATCTCACTCGTCGTGATGGCGCATATCTCAATACTAGGCAAGCCAAAAATCTCAATAAACCACAATTTCTCTCAAGATTGAAAATATAATATTTAAATACAATACAAATATTCCCCAAAACCTGGTGTCACTGAGTACATGAGCATCTAATATGAATACAAGTCTGGAAAATATAGTCTATAATAGTCTGAAACCAAATACAGTGAACAAAGCGATAGAGAAGGAGAGACAAGGTCTGCGGAACTCGGCAACTACCTTAAAATCTCCTGAAAATCAACCGCGCGAAAGGATCAACACCCGCTATGTCCGGGAACACCTGGATCTGCACACAAAGTGCAGGGTGTAGTATGAGTACAGCCAACTCAGCAAGTAACAATAATAAATAAGGAACTGAAGATAGTAACGAGCTACATAGTTATGGTTCATTTCCAGTAATCCCAGCAAAGAATAGACATGCTATCAAATTTGATAGTTTAATGTCAAATCAATTTTTATACAGTTCATGTTCATGTAATCCGTATATCAACAATCTTTCAGAGATTTCACAACAATGACAGATAGAAAATAAATGCAACAATAAATAGAATTCAAGTACAACCTCTCAGAACAACAATCACTCACTAGGCTCCCAACCCTCATCACTCCCTGGGCTCCCAGCCCTCATCACTCACTCAATAGGTACCCGCGCTCACTGGGGGTGTACAGACTCATGATGGGCTCCTACAGCCCAAGCGCTATAAGCACAGACAACTCACGTGTCGTAATATAAATATCTAGATCCGCACGACCAACTCACGTGCAATAATAAGCCAATAAGGATCCGCACGGCCAACTCATGTGCTGCACGGCCAACTCACGTGCAATAATAAGCCAATAAGGCATGCTGCAGGCGGACAACCCCGATCCATAAAATATCCTCACAATCAGGCCCTCGGTCTCCCTCAGTCATAAATCTCTCCAGTCTCTCGGGCTCTGAATAATCATGAATCAGCCCAAACAACAATGATATGACGTATCAATAATAATAACAGATACTGAGATAAAATGTGTAAGTAAAAACTGAGACTCAGTAAATATAGCATTTAGCAGGCAATTCAACAAGTACACGACCTTTGTGGGTCCCAACAGTACTATCACATAGCCTAAGTATGATTTCTAACATGATTTACAGTCAAATTTTATCAACACATAGAGAGCATATAGCTAACAACAAATTATTCAACTTTATAGTTTTCCAGGACGGACCAAGTCATAATTCCCTCGGTGCACGCCCACACGCTCATCACCTAGCATGTGCGTCACCTCCAAAATAATCACATGATACCAAAATCCGAGGTTTGATACCCTGAGAACCAAATTTAAAACTGTTACTTACCTCAACCCGTGTATTTATTTATTCCGCTATGCCCTTGCCACGAGAGTTGGTCTCCAAAAGCCTCCTATCTAGCCACAATTAATTCGATTCAATCAAAACCAATTATTGTAATTAATTCCATAAGGAAATACTAATTTTTCCAATAAAATCCGAAATTAACTCAAAAATCGCCCGTGGGTCCCACATATCAGAACCCGAAAAGTTACAAAATATGAATGCCCATCCAACCACGAGTCCAACCAAACAAATTTCACCAAATTCCGACATCAACTCGACCCTCAAATCTTCAATTAAAGTCTTTGAAGATTTCTACCATTTTCAACCCAATCTATACCCATTTGAACTCAACAATCTTTCCATAAACCTTATTGATATGTATAAATGATACTATTACATCCAAGAATCATACTCTTAATCACCCATCTTTATCCAAATTCAAAATTGAAGACTAGGGGTTAGAACCTTACCTCTTGGGTGAAGATCTTGTGATATTTCCTTGTTGGATTTCAAAGCTTGAACAAGATCTTGATGAACAAAGACTTGAGTTTCTTCCTCTCTCTAGAACACACTCCCTTCTCTCTAAAAATGTTAGATTTTTGCTCCAAAATGAGTCCTAAAGTCTATTTATCAAAATGGGGTCGGGTTATGAAAATAGAAAAATTAACCCTCCGAAAGTAGGTCTGTGTTCGCATAATGGACCGCAGAATGGGTATGCGGGCCGCAAAATTGATCGCAAAATCGGCGCCCAAAACTGGGCTCTTCTGGTCCATTTTGCGACCTATTTTGCGGTCGCAGAAGCAGTTTTGCGATATAATGAGTCGCAGAATTGCATTTTTCCCGTCTTTGGTAATTTGGTCATAACTTCTTGTAGGAATGTCCAAATGATGAACGGTTTGAAGCGTTAGAAATTAGACTTGAAGATATTTCATTTGATAGGTAGATCATCACATAACTCTATATATATGCAAATATTCTCGTTCAAAGTTGGGTCGTGTGCGAACTCACTTGAAACTTTAGTCTTATGAAATTTCCAACTTCTACATTCGATGCCGAAACCTATCGAATCAAGTCCGATTTACCTCAAATTTTGCACACAAGCCATAAATGATATTCCGAGGTCGTTTACACATAAGTCGACATCCGGTCAACTATTTCAACTTAAGTTTCCAACATGAAATTCATTCTTCCAAGCTAACTCCGAAGTACCTTAAAATCAAAACCGAATAATTTACACAAGTCATAATACCTCGTAGGAAGTTATTCAATACTTCAAATAGTTGAAAGGAGCGTAAATACTTAAAATGACTGGTCGGGTCGTTATAGAAGATTAGGGAGAGAAGAGAGAAAAAAGAAAAAGAGTCTTCACTGAATTATGGTTTGAGAGCCTTTAAGAGGGAATATATACAAATTCTTAAAGAAAACTCAGTTAGCTCTGGTAAATAGAAAACTTTAATTAAAGCGGATAAATAAGTTTGTATTATAGTATTTATTTCAGGGAAAAATCTCTTAAGGGGTTGTTACACAAATAGCCCGTCAGATTTAACGTATAATTTTTCTAGCCGATATACATAGATTATACATAGTTATGCATATATTATACATAAATTGTATATACATTATACATCCGTTGATTATTTATAGTTTAAAAAATTAGGTGAGCGGCTATTTGAGTTAATTATTGAAACTATTCTTTTTCCTAGCAGAATACCACTAGGATCAGGATATGCCACATGTGCAGTATGAACCTTTGCAATTTAAAGATAATACAAAATTTATCTAACATGTATGATTAGGGCACATTTTAAATTTAGCATCCATTATACAACTATAACAGCAGTAATATCAACACAAATGAAAAACTATTAATCTGTAAATTGAACAAACCGTCAGAAAGATAAATTCAACTTTAACTTTAAAATTGCTGACAAGTGAGGCTTGCTCAGTTGGTAAAAGCACATTCACCCATGACCGTTAGGTCCTGTGTTCGAGTCACCCTGGAGGGGAAGTGTGGAAACGCTATAGATCCTCCTAATTTAGTACAAGAAAGAAGTAAAAGAGAAGTTGAGAAGCAGAAGAAATAAAAGAGGAGAAGTAAACAGGACAAGAGGGATTGCTCTGATCAAACTCCTGGGATTTTGTTGTTGTTTTTTAACGTTAGATTCAAAGAATCAGCTTTTTCTTGTTTGGAGTCCTTTGCACCTCACTTCCAAAGCATGCTGTGATTACCTTTAACAACTACAAGCACAAGTATACCATTCCAAATGTAACAGACCATCTTAGGTTCCATTTTGAGTCTTGCTATGTGGCACTAAAAAGCACGGGCATCTGCTTCTTGACGTTGCAAAGGAACAAAGAATGCTATAAATAAGTACTAGTGTATCGAACATTTGAGCAAATTTCCCTCTAAAACTCTTTTAAGGAAGCCCTTCAATGGCTTCAAAGTTCAGTTCATTACTCAAATTTGTGTGTGAATAGCCATTATGCAGCAAAACTACTAATGCCATGTTTTTCTTCTCAAACTACATTAGCCAATAGGTCTAGCGAGGAAACTCTAAAAGATGCAAGGATATTGACTCACCCATTAAATCTGTGAAGAAAGAACTCACAAATCACTATAAGATTAGACCAAATGGAATATAGCGTTAGCTTTCTCACCTCTCGGGCATACATAAGCGTAGAAAAATTAGCTAAGGCTCCCGCTTATACATTTATCATAAATACACCTCAAAGCCAATCCAGTTATCTGTATCATTCTGCTCTATTTTCAATATTTAGAGAGCTCATCATAATTAGAACAATCTTACACTGGCCGTCAATCTGACCAAAACCCTCCAACTTTATCCGAGTTTGAAACCAACAATGCCAACCTATACATTATATTAATAATTATATTTGCTCTAGTATCTATCTCAAATTTTTCATATAAAGTGCGCTGAAATATCCATTTATCTAATTCTCCACATTTCAAGTTTACTACTAAACGATATATGCATGCAGTTGGAAGAAAATTAACCTAAATTGCATGTTCAAACCATAAATTTCATTAGTAGGACATATGGATCTAATATCTCAAAATGTCACGACCCAATTCTCCCTCCGTAAGACGTCGTGACGGCACCTAGTCTCTACGACTAGATAAGCCTAACAAAATGTGGAAATAACAAAATGGAAGTAAAACTTAACAACTAACTGCAACAGATAACTAAATAACTGGTAACAATGCTGCTTGGCATGTACAATAACCATCACTCCAGTAATACACAGTATTCCCAAAATCCGGAACATCATAAGTCACAAGCTACAGAAGGAAACTAGTATCTCTATATACTAGAGTCTAATAAAAGAAGTACGGAAGGTAAATGATACAAGAGAGAATAGAAGGGGACTCCGAGGTCTGCGGATGCGACATGTGTACCTTGAAGTCTCCGTACAACAAGCACTCTCAGCTAATTGCGGGGCTAATAAGAAGTACCTCGATCTGCACATAAAACATGCGCATAAGAGTAGCGTACACCATAACGGTACCCAGTAAGTGGCAAGCCTAACCTCGGTCGAGTAGTGACGAGGTCAGGTCAGGCCTACTGGTAAATAATACATAAGGCAGGAGAATATATAGTATAATAAGAGACTAGAATTTAGCAAAAGGAAACATAACAAAGCAACAATACAACACATGGGTAAACAATAGGAGATCTCCAGAGATACCGTCTCGTAGTCCCAAAGTAAATAAGTAAGGAAATCTCCCAAGGTACCGCCTCGTAGTCTCAAAAGTAAATGTGCAGGGAGTCCCGAGGTACCGCCTCGTAATCTCAAAAGTAAATATGCAGGAAGAGCTCCCGAGGTACCGCCTCGTAATCTTAAAGGTAAACACACAACTCAAACTGATAAATACAACAGTAACAATAAAATTTCTACAGTTATACTGATAAGGAACAAGAAAAAGTAGGAAATCAACTAGGCATACTTCACAGAGTTCAAATAAGCAGTTAAAGCACGTAGACATGCGATAGTAGACTAAACATGATAACTAAACATATTGGAATAACTCAATTAAGAATGAAAACGGACTAATACTCATTTAAACGGTATAACTCAAATTAAACGAAAAACAGGTTGCTACTCAGTATTAGGTTTTATAACAAATAGCTTGTGTACGTACTCGTCACCTCACGTACACGACACTCACGTATCACAACAGTACCAAATCCTAAGGGGATTTCCCCCCACACAAGGTTAGGCAAGCCATTTACCTCGAACCAAGCTCAATCAATCGGTAACAATGCCTTTTTCACGAATATCCGACTCTAAATGGCCCAAATCTAGCCAAAATCAATTACGTACCATAAACACAACTAAAAGAAATTAATCTAATTAATTAAATCAAAGCTAAAAGCAAGAAATTAGAAAATTGCCCCAAAAAGTCGATTTGGGCCCATGTATCGGAATCGGGTAAAAGTCACATAATATGAACACATATTCACTCACGAGCCTGGTTATGTAATTTGTTTTGGAATCCGACTTCAATTTGAGGTCTGAATCCAAATTTCACAAAAATTCCTAATTCTACCCAAAAACCCCCCAATTTCCAATATGAAAACACAAGATTTTTGGTTGAAATCTTAGAAAATGTAGTGAAAGATTGAAAGAAACTAGTTTAGAATCACTTACCAATTATTTGGGGGAAGAAAAGTTCTTTGAAAAATCGCCTCTAGGGTTTCTTGTTTTGAAAATTTGAGAGAATGAACCAAAATCTCGTCTAAGTCCCATTTTCATCAATTGGAGATGTCGCATTTGCGACCTGGGGTTCGCAATTGCGAACCCCCGCAAATGTAAAGACCTTCACATCTCTACTTTTATCGCAATTGCGATGACTTGTTCTCAATTGAGAACATTGATCTTCCGCATTTGCGACCAAATTGATCGCAAATGCGACCAAGCCTGCCCCAGCCCCACTTCGCAAATGCGAACTCTGGCCTCCCCGCAATTGCGACCTCTTGATTGCAAATGCGAACTCATGCTGACCCAGGTACTCTTCGCAAATGCGAGCCTGTCAGGATTGGGGAATGTTCGCAAATGCGAACACTGATCTTGCAATTGCGAGATCAGACACCAGTCACCAGAAATTGCAGAACCAGTTGAGCTTTCTAAGTCCAAAACACTCCGTAGCCTATCCGAAACTCACCCGAGCCCTCGGAGCTCCAAACCAAACATGCACACAAGTCTAAAATCATCATACGAACTTGTTCACACGATCAAATCGCCAAAATAACACCTAGAACTATGAATTGAACACCAAATCAAATAAAATTTTCAAGAAAACTTTGAAACTTCTATTTTCACAACCGAACGTCTGAATCACGTCAAACCAGCTCCGTTTCTCACCAAATTTGACAGACAAGTCATAAATATAATAGTGGATCTATACCGGGTTCCGAAACCAAAATACAGACCCGATATACAAAATTCAAACATTTCAAAGTCATTTAGCTTTTAACTTTCAAATTCCAACAAAGTGTGATAACTCGGGCAAAGGACTTCCGAATTCGATCCAGGCATACGCCCAAGTCCCAAATCACGATACGGGCCCACCGGGACTGTCAAAATACGAATCCAGATCCGTGTGCTCAAAACGTTATCCGAAGTCAACTCGAATGGATTTTAAGGCAAAGTTTCATATTTTCTCAGTTTTTAACATAAAAGCTTTACGGAAAAATACTCGGACTGCACACGCAAATCGAAAAAGCTAAAAATGAGGTCTTTAAGGCTTTAAAATGCATAATTAGGTTCTAAAACATAAGATGACCTATCAGATCATCACACAAAAAGTACGAAAGCATTTGACCGTCAAAAAGTATATACAATATATTTATCAACTCTATTTCCCGTGCAAAAGAAGCTCTCGAGCTAGCACTCAAAGAGGTCAATTCCGAAACATCATGCTTGTCATGAGCCCAAATCAGGAAAACACTTTCAGCAATTCCATTCTTCTCCCTGTAAATTCAGTTGATCACATCAATGCTAATACTATGTGCTCTACTCAAACCACTGATTGAATTAATCTGAGCTCAAATTTCACTAATTATAAATGGTTTGGGGGGGAGGGGGGCTAGCACTAGAGGTTATAGGTCTCTAACCAGAACTCATTTTTGATAACTGGGAAGTCCCCGAGGCAGGTGGCATATGTTTGTAAACTGTGTCCATTTTAGAGAAACGACGAAACATTAGTTCATTAAAAAAATAGAAAAATAATTTCGAGACCACAAGGTCTTTGTGTGTCCTTAAGGAATTTAATCCCCTCACAGTTGCGCAAGGTTTTGGATTAATTCCTCCCATAATAGAACGGGATAACTATTCTGTGATAGCGACACTACAAATCACAGAACTTCAACGAACTCAACTAACAGAGAAAATCACACTTGACATTTATGCTTATTTGAAAAAATAATGCAACAATGTAGAAATTAGGGGAGAAGTTTTTTAGATTTTGCATATATTAAAAATGAGGTCAAGCCATTAAATTTATAGATAATGAAAGGGTGGGATGAAAAGGTAAAATCCAAGAGGTGCCTCTTCCATTTCTCATTTGCACCCCTTACAGAAAAACCCAACAATCCCCAACATGAATGGGGAATGATCATATGTGAAGAAAACATGCACAAAACATTGTGTGATTCGCAAGTAAGGATTAATCTCATCTGAATAAGTAGGTTTCCCTTTGAACTTTCCGTAGTGAACTTATGTCGGATATACTCTGTCAATTGGTAGATTTGATATCTTTGAACCGTCAAACTTTGGTGTATACCTAGACAACCATAAGTCACACAATTAACCCTTAACCGTCTTTGGTTCTCACTGTTGTGTTCGTTTCAGCTATAAACACCGCATGGTTTCATAAGTGCATAGAGAATTGGCCTTACAGAACACTCTTTGAAGCAGCTAACACTTCACACTTACATAGGTGATTCCTAAACGTATTATCCCGTGGATACACTATTTGATATACCCCGTATCAAACTTAGAAACCATTAAAAAGCCTTAATGTTTTATCCTTGGTACTGAACATTGTCTCATCACGAGAATGGACCAAAAATAAATTTTATTTGACAATGTTGAACCGTCTTTAATGACTTTGTTTGGGCTCCTTAAACCTAGATCTTGGGATCTCCAGTCTTCTAGGTAGAGTTACCGCCACAATGACTTGTCCTCTGCCATAGTCTCATTCCCCTCGATGATCTTTCAACTACTTCTTTAGTTAGGCCTTTTATAAATGGATCCGACACATTATCGATTGGCTTCACATAGTCAATTATGATTACTCCCCTAAAGAGTAGTTGTCTAACTGTTATATGTCTTCGTCGTATACGACAAGATTTTCTGGTATACATAATGCTCCCAACCCTTCCTATTGCCGCTTGACCATCGCAATGTATGTATATAGGTGCCAATATTTTGGGCTAAGATAGAATTTCTTGAAAGAATTCGGGAGCCATTCAGTTTCTTAACCGGCCTTGTCTAAGGCTATAAATTCAGCCTTCATTGTAGAGCGGGCATTGTATGTTTATTTGGACGATTTTCAAGACACTGCTCCTCAACTGATTTAAAAGTATATCCACTTGTGAATTTAATTTAGGTTGATCCGGTGATCCAATTTGCATTACTATACCTCTTAATGACCGTACAATACTTATTATAGTACAATGTATAGTCATGGATATATTTAAAATATCCCAAAACTCATTTTATTGTCATGACAGTTCAATGCGAACTTCCTTATGTCGTAGAGTAATACGTCTCGACTTTCTATTGCATATCAGATTATTGACTACACTTAATCTACCAATAGTATATTATAACAACAGCTGGAATGATTAGCATCAGTTGTGGCCACAACCTTTTAATATATAACACATTTAGCAATCACTCCGCAATTTTTAACCATTTGAATGCTATTTATTCATACGTCTATATGATATGCAAATTATAGCACTTTCATTCATGAAACTAATCCAACTTGCAATGGATTTTTGTCATGTGCATCGGTTGGTTCACCTCATTATAGACCAACGTATTAATACATTCATTCATGAACGATCATGTTTATACAAAACATACCAACGCACCTTTCATGAAAAGTCACAGCCTTCCAGGTGACACCCTTTATAAGAGAGCTAAACATTATAAATGTTCAATAAAGAACAAATCATTTCTGGAAAGGTACGTAAACAACTTCGAATTTATAATTTTATCACTAGTCATCACTAAGACTGAACAAGTAATGAATTCATCGACTATCATATCAATATCTACTAAGGATTGGTGGGGTTCAAAAGTTATATCATTTAGACATTACGTCTAACATTGGCTTTTGTCATGCATAAGCTAAAAGCCCCCACATTTTAAATATTTCATCAACATATCATCCACATATAATGAAATAATGATTATATGATTTGAAGTATTCTTAACGTAAACACATTTGTTTACACTCATTAATTTTGAAATGATTTGACAATATTATTTGGTCAAATATCGCATGTCTTTGTTTGGATGTTCATTTTAGTCCGTAAAGTGACTTAACAAGTCGGCACACTTTTTTTTCCCTTCACGAACCACGAACCCTTCAGGTTATTCCATGTAAATTTCTTCCTCTAAATCTCAATTTAAGAAGGTTGTCTTCACATCCATTTGATGGATTCCAAGACCATACACCGTAGCCAATGCTACTAACATCCATATGTATGTCGGCATTTTCTGATTTATGAACCAGAAAATGATATGCCTTACTATTTGTTGCATATCCTATGAAAACGTAATCCTTCTAGTCTGATCTTTACCCTTTTGGGTTTAGGAACTTTGCACTTTAGCTAAGCACCCCCACACTATAAAATATTTAAGTTGGGCTTCCTTGCATTCCATTTTCATGTGGAATGGATTGCATCTTGCTATGGGGAACTCGACTAAGTATTCGGTTATCTGTAAGAATAACTTCCCCCACAAGTTCTGGGATAAACCAGAACTTATCAACAAGGCATTCATCATCTCCTTTAACGCTTTTATTCTTTCTTTCTGCAATTCCATTGCAGTGACAAAGGGATTGTCGTTTGATGAATAATACCATATTCCAAACGTATTTCTTCAAAAGGAGATTCACATTCACTGCCCCTATTACTTTGTAGATCCAACCATATGAACTCTTGTTTGTATCACGACAAAGCCAGAATTAATAAACGGTGAAGTTTTTAATCTTCAAACCGAATAATATCTGACCCATCTAGATTTAGTAAACAAAGAAGTTTTTAATCTTCAAACCAATCTGACACAACCATAATATTTTATATGGTGAAGTATTTAATTTTCACACCGAATAATATATTGGAGTAGAAATCACTAAGATTTTAATCTCCAAAACGAGTAGAAAGTCACGAAGACTTTAATCTCAATGAACGAGTAGAAAAATCATGCAGATTTTAATCTCGAAGCATGAGTAGAAAATCACGAAGATTAGTCTCCATAATAAGTAGAAAATCACAAGGATTTTAGTATCCAAAACAGGGATAGACAATCATAAATTCAAATGGCTTTCCAACTAAACCACTGTAACTCCTAGGCAATTCAATAGTTTGATATATTGTTCTCTTCTTTGATACATATAAATTTTCATCTTCATGATCTCAAAATTATTATTTTCAAGTATTCATGTAAGCTTAACTCATACTTACAACGTTAAATACTTCATTTATATGGTTTCATGCATGCAGGCTAACAAACTACATTCGACAAACCAATTTTATATGGTAAACATAATAATAAACTTTTCCTTAACAATATATTATCCTTGTCATAACCACATGCAAATATATAGTTTGAGATCACTATATAATAAACTTCTATCCTAAACCAAGATTTTATAAATTGCCAAAGGATAGGAAAAATGAGTAGAGTAAAGAAAGTAGAACCCGATTTTTATTCCTATAGGGCCATTTTGAATCATCACCTTCACAACGTTGGTCTCACCGTCACCAATTCTAACTTTCCTTCCATGAGTATTATTTGCTTTTGAAAATCAATTAAGTAGAATTTGGCAGGATTGTTGTGACAAATCCCTTTTGCTTATGAAACTCTTCTCTTGATAACAACACAAGGATTTGAATGGGCTTCAACTAAATTTTGATTAGTCACGCTAATTAATACCCTTCCAATGTGTCTCCTTACCGCCCCAATCTACTAGAACATTCGCAGTTTTATATATAACGATAGGGACATAGTGTTTGGTGATTTTGACAACAACGTGATCAACCCACATGTTGTGTTCGTTCTTTGCCGTTTTCCAAACCCATGGATTATGGAAAAAATGGAAGAAACAATGCATTCTCCAAATCCATAAATTTCCACAAATCATACATGTTGCCTTGGAGTAAATTTGATACCAAAATAGTTTCTTCCATTGAGTAGTCTTGAGAGTGAACCCTCAAAAAGTAAATACGCTATAACAAGATAGTAAATTGTTGATTCCAAAACCTTATTGGAGAGAGGAAGCACCGATTGGAAATTAGCCTATTTGCTGATGATGTAATTTTCAAATAAACCAAGGGAATATGTTGCTTATGCCTGAACCAATTTAAGGCCTTTGCATTTTCCAATATAAATTTAACCCGTCTAATTTGCATTTCAGGATTGACTTGCTTGTTATAACAGCAAGCAAACTTGAATTGTAGCCTAGACATAGCGAGCGGCAAACGTCCATGTAGCAGTCCATACGATTGCACCGTTTCACCGAGAAAGCCATCACCATATAACAGTGAGTACACACGAAGTAAATTCAATTATCTGTTACTTTCGTGTTCCATTTCTGTAATCGCCACAATACGAGTAACGCTTTCAATTCCCTTACGAACATACATTTAACTTTATCAGATTACATTAAATTCCTTAAGATTATTTGTAAATTGTGTCCAATTTAGAGAAGCGACGAAACATTAGTTCACTAAAACAAAATAGAAAAATAATTTTGAGCCCACAAGCTCTTTGTGTGTCCTTAAAGAATTTAATCCTCTCACCGTTGTCCAAGGTTTTGGATTAATTCCTCCCAGGATAGAACGTAATAACTATTCTGTGATAGCGGCACTACAAATCACAGAACTTCGGCGAACTCGACAAACGAAGCAAAGCACACTTGACATTTATGTTTATTTGGAAAAATAATGCAACATTTTTAGATTTTCCATATCTTAAAAATGAGGTCAAGCCTCTAAATTTATAGACAATGAAAGGGTGAGGTGAAAAGGTGCAATCAAAGAGGTGCCTCTTCCATTTCTCATTCACACCCCTTAAAGAAAAACCCAAGAGCATATGGTTTGAAACTTGGTGAATAATGGGGATCCCGCTCTATCCTTCTCCACCTAAATACAGGGCTTTTGCATGCGGAGGAGTTCTAACTTATGATATGCGCCTAACCCATATATCACAGCAAGTTACGCTCTTACCACTAGACAAAGCTTTGGTCCCTATGTATCTTCTTCACCTCAAAAAAAAAATCTCTAAACCCAAATCCCAAAGAAACTCCATTGTCCGCTTTAAAAGTCAATATCCATAACTTATTATATTTCATGTACTTCTGAAAATCCAAAAATCTCATCTAGAGCAAATCCTCAATGTTCTTAGCAAATCCTCTTTTCAGATAAATCACCTACTCAAAAGCTTATTGCGTATGTATCTTGTTTTTTTAAAAGTCACTCTTTATCTATCTTTAGATCTCATTTAGAATTGCCTCCTCAAAATATCTTTATAGCCCAGAGATAAATTAGGGTTAAGTATGACAGTTAACTAACTTAAACTATAGAATTACCATATTGTTGTCTAGTAAGCTTAATTGAATGAGAGTACCTTGTTGATCAGAAAGCACTGAGTCTAGCTCGGATACTGGAGCCACAATCATCTCCTTCACCTGAAATCAAAAGGAAAAGAAGCAAGGTTTATTTAGCTATCGTTAGATGTCATAATATTTTACTTCTCATTCAGTGGAGCCCGTTCCCATATGTCATGTAGTTTAATTGCAAATAAAGCATCAGAAAGAAAATGTTCGATGAAGTACTTCCTAAGGAAAGGTAACAACAACGACAACCCAGTATAATCCCACTAGTGGAGTTTAGGGAGGGTAGTTTGTACGCAGACATTACCCTTACCTTGGGGTAGAGAGGCTGTTTTCGATAGACCCTCGGCTCCCTCCCTCCAAGAACTTCCCACCTTGCTCTTGGGGTAACTCGAACTCACAACCTCTTGGTTGGACGTGGAGGGTGCTCACCATTAGAGCAACCCACTCTTGTCTTCCTAAGGAAAGGTAAATGCGTCATAAATATAGCACCAAGGAGGTGCTATCAAAAGTATTTACATATCAACCGAGAAACGAGATTACACATCAACTCAAAATATAAGAACTATTGCTAGTATGGCTGAATTGAATACAAAGGATAGAGAAGTAGGGATGAGAAGCTTAGACCAGAAAAGGGGGATGAGAGGACACAGAATTCTTCTTCACACTATGCATGTAGTTCCTTGCTAACTCCTAGCACCTTTTAACCAGTTCCCAATTTGCACCATTGATTTCCTTTCCAAGCCCACTAGCCTGGGTCCCAGATTAACCTGTGAAGACCTCCTAGCCCTGTTGCTTCTTCACGGGCCAATAGCTATTTGTGTTACATCCTTGTTGGTAGCCCATATTGGACTAGGGTCGATTCACAAAAGATTCTATAAGATCTATAGCTGCTTCAGCATCATTGACAAGTCTTATTTATACCAACTAAAAATAAAGTAAGCAATTCATTTGATCTTCTAAAAAGGAATTTTCTATCTTCCAAGCATCTATAATTTCTCTCCCTTCTTTACCATGTACCATATACATGCAGGAACAGTTTGCTCCACTTTTTTTTTGTCGTCCTCCCTCTAATGTTCCAGCATTTCAGCAGCTCACACATGCTTTGGGATAATCCATTTAAGTCCATCCATATTAAGAAACCATTGTCCGTCTGGCTTGCTTCTACATAAACAGCGTTTCAAACATAATTGAAAGTTGTGTTAAACATGCCTTCGAGTTACCAACCAACAGAAACATGCCACCATATAAGGGACATTTGATTCCATCAAGCACTTGTTCTCTGAATTCTTTGCACAAAACCAATGCAAATAAACACGCCTATATAAAGCAGAGATTAGCTCACCCTACCTGCAAATTAGGCTACTTGCTAACAATCCAAGCTGGAAACTCTTACTGCCCAAAGCCTAATACTTTGTTAGCTTAGACTGCCTTTGAATACATTCCTTGTTTTACTCGATGAGAGAACCAAAACTTCCCACCAATTGCTTGTTGGGCAGATGAACATTGTGGCCTCTCTTAAAGGTCTGACATTTTCTTTGAAGAATCTCACTCGTCTAATATGCAATATAATTTTTGTAGATGCTGGTGTATGGGCCAGTTTGTTCGCACCTCGACTATTCCATCGGGTACCTGCTACTGCCCACCAGCACGGTACCTAGTAACTCTTTCCACCAAGGCTTGGAAAGATGGAACGAAATCTCTTAGTGTTTTTGCCTCAGTTAAGATTTGAAACTGATGTTATGGTTCTACTCTCACTTCAATGAACACTAGGTCACACCCTTGGGTGCGTCTAATACGCAATATCATTTGATAAACTGAAAAGAGATGTCGAAGTTAGGAGAGGAAAAGATGGAGGTGTTTTTAAGATAATTTAAGAAGTGGCTTTTTATAATATAGCACATACATGAGAAATAAGTAAAAGAAACAGAAGCTAGAATCTGAGAAACTAAGGATAATCATATACAAAAAACCTTAATATATTTTTTCTTTAATAACATACTCGACATTGATAAGAAAATGTGTGCTTTTCTTTTTCTTTAAATAGCTTTTGTGAAATTCACAAGTAGTTGAATTACCACCTTTTTCTAGTTATATGCATGAATACTTCTGCTTAAATTCATTAAGGGGTCGTTTCGTTCAATTGTGGGATAGACAAGAATATTCATCCCATGGGATTAGTTATCCCACCTTCTACATGGGATAGCTAATCCCACCATTTTGGTATAAAATTTATCTGGGACTAACAGATACCTATAACTAAACATGAGATAAATACAATCCCAAATTTTATCCCAACATTAGTATCCTTATCTGGCAATCCAATGACCCCTAAAGGTATACACTGCATGTGGTGCCAGTTTTCCACCAAGTCAAATTACCTATTCAGGTTTGTGATTACATTTGATATATCCGGTGAAGATGAGACACCCTTATCTCTACCAGATATATCATTGCCAAGGAGCAACTTTGCTAAATTTTCCTTCATCAATGGCAAATCTAAATGGGAAAAGAAGAACAATATGTTATAGATAGAGAAGAACTAGAAAATGTTGTGTGTTTTTTATGTAAGATATAATGTGGAATCTCCTTCACGTATAAATAACTTAATTAATCTACATGAATTTACTTTGGAATACAAACAGGTACCAGAAGTTGTAAAGTATGACTTTTAGGCTTTTCAAATGAAATAATGAGAGAAAAAATAACAAAAAAGAAGAAAAAAGATAAATAGGATTCTTAGTTGATAGATGTGCTGCATCACCTTACTTGAGACCAAAATTATATAATATACTAGTAAATTTAAAGAGTTCGTTGAATATGAGTCGATTTTCCCGCAAGTTATACTTGCAAATGATATAAATTCTGTACTGGAGTTCATTGATCCAGTGTGTAATTGAGGTACAAAAACCAGCCAATAACATCGCTAGACAATTCCTCCTTGGTGTTGTTAAAAAGATTAGTTATCAAAAAGTTTCAGTTGGTTGTACCTCAATATAAAAGAATCAAAGCAACCAAGTCAATCAAATAAATGCGATAATGCAACAAAAGGCTAAACTGATAAAAAGCAAATATTAACATATAGTACGTAATTCTTATTGATCAGCTTTGCCAATGTAACAAATGCAAGTATAACGTCTTCTGATCTCGAGCACCATAACATCAGCATATGAAATTATCAAGCAAAATATTTTCTAGGTATATTGGTAGACAATGGTCCTTCTTAAGTGGAGATATAAGTGCGTGCACAATAGCACATGTTCGAAGGAGATAAATGTAGGGGGAATCAAATGAGAGAGTTAAAATTTACAAACTAAATATTCCCTTTTTATTGTTACTTTGCAAACTAAATATCATAAGCCTCGATCATCTATTAAACACAACAATAATCCACCAGCCAAGATTACAATGAAGGAGAATAAATAGATTAACTTAGCTTTAAACTGATAATACAATAAAAATAACAATTCAAAACAAACAATAAGTTGCAATCATGTTATTAGTGAAGGCATAACCCAAGTTGGTGGGCAAATAAGACTTACTGACAATCCAGGATAAAATGATTCAATTTTTCCATCTTCTATATTGTAAGTCCCCATATCTCTTCCAGCCCCTCCTTCCTCGTTTCTACCATATTCCAACCAATCATCAGTAAAATATATGTGATTAGGTTTGATTGCATATCGAGTAACAAGTAATAGTGCACCAGATAACTCAACTAGGTAGAACTGAACTGAAGGCAGTTTAAACATATCATCTTCCAGCTCAGCAAGCAAGCGTGTATGTACACTTGGTTGAGTAATGCTAGGCCCTGCAATATCATAAGCCCATACTTCGCCACAGTAACTCACGGAATAAAATTGGCCCTTACAAAAAATTATATTGCAGACTCCACCATCAGTAACAACGTCAATTTCCGTCCAATTAAGATCTCCGGGTCGCCAAAAATCCAAACAAGAACCTCCTCCATAATAGTGCACCAACAATGTATAATCTGATGTAAGAGATGGATTTGCAGATAAGATAGTTTTGTCTACGCAGTGCCAACGCTTTCCTTCACGTGCTCTTTCGAGATAATCCAGACCATGAAAAGACAGTAAATCTTTTCGGGAGGGAAGCTGTATTTTGATTCGAGAGAAAGGATGCAACAAGTTCATCTCCCCCGTATTATTTGCCACGGTGCAAAGCCATCCCTCGGATGGTAAACACTCTCGTCCTCCAGCTTCCGGGAGAAATATGCGTGAAACTTTCTTCTTGGAAAGAGAGTAAAATTCTTGATAATCGTCATCTTTGGCACCCAACATAAGCAATGGAACTTGGGGCGAAAGCACATCAAAATTTTGCTTTGAAGCAGCAGTTCGCCATGAGGTACAAACGGCACCAAAAGCAATGAAATCTTCAATCACTTTAACACGCTTTGCAATCTCAGTAATCAGATCGATGGGCAACTCTGCTCAGTTCGCCATAGTTTGAGGATGTGAGGCTTCTCTATTTCTAGGGCAAGGAAAAAGAACCACTTCCATAGCAAGACAAAAAGAACCTAAGGACATATATATAGGCGTGCAAGTAAGTTCCTATATTGACATGGATTTTGAATATCAATGACAAGCCCAAATTTTTTCTCATTTAGGAACTAGGAATTGGACTCGGCATGCAAGTAAATTCCTATATTGACAAGGATTTTGCTTATGACAAGACCAAAAAATTCGGAACTAGTTGGATTTGGACTTGTACAACTAGTAGGATAAAGTTCACGATTAGCCAATTTTAGAGTATGTATTGAAACAATAGCCCCAAGTTCAAAAGTGTTGCAAATTAACTATTTTTAACACGAAAATAAAATTTAAACAAAAATACCCGTAAAAATAACACAGACCAACTTTTTCTGCATTTTCTAAAATTCGCATCAATAATCCTCCACTATTTACATGGGCGGGTTATATCCCTTGGAAAGAAGAGATAAAACAAATATACAAAGTAAAACTTACCAACCTAGATTCGTATCATCGCCCGTTCGTCGCCGTCGATTATTCCGGTGAAGCCTCCCAATCGTCGGCAACTAGAACCGCCGATGATATCCAACAACTGCTTCAATTTTTATACCTATGTTTGTTGATTATTTTCATTCAGATATGTTAATACATGTTTGTTGAGGATTTGGTATTTGAAGGTAAGAATATTTGGGGGTTTAGAATTATCACATGACTTATTAATTATTTAACCTCAAAACAATTTCCAAAACTCCTTATCAGTCTTCGGCACCCTTGCTCATCCACCCCACCTAATCCCACCCCATACCCACCCCACCCCCTCTCTCAAAAAGGCTTTTTCTTTCAAATTTTATATTTTTTTTTCGTCACCACCCACCCTACACCCCCGAAAAATAAATTTACTTTTGTTTTGTAATTTCAAATTTCTACTTTTTCGTTTTTCAGCACCACCCACCCCACTGCCCCACCCCGTACAAAAAAAGGTTTTTCATTTACTTTTTTTTGTAATTTCAATTTTCTGGTGTTTGGTTTTTCTGCACCTCCCCCCGGGATTTTTTTTTATATATATTTTCAGTTTTAGTTTTTTCATCTTTCGATTTACACGTTCAAAATTTTACAAGTTCTAAAGTTATGAGTTCGGAGGCTTATGTGTTTGAAAGTTTACGAGTTTAGAAATTATAAAGTTTATGGGTTCGAAATTTCGCGGTTTCAAAAGCTTAGATTTATTGTATCTAAATTATTTATGAATACTCTTGAGAAGTTATTTTCCTTAATTTGTGTACCAAATACCGGAAAATGAATAAGATTACTACTTGTTTTCCAAGAAAACATTTTCTTGGAAAACATTTTCCATAATTTTCCATTATACCAAACACACACTAAATTTAAGCTTATAGCTTGTTTGGCCAAGCTTCTCAGCATGCCAAAAGTATTTTTTTTTTCTTCAAAAAAAGGCTTTTCCCCTCAATTTGAGGTGTTTTGCCAAATGTTTTTTGAAAAACAAAAGTGCTTTTAGCTAGAAGTAGAAACAGTTTTGAAGAACCAGAAAAAAATAGCTTCTCCCCAGAAACAGAAGCAGTTTTAACTTTTCTTCCTACCAAAAATATCCTTTGCAAAATACTATATATACCAAAGTAACCTTACTTAATTTAAACTATTAAGTAATTGTGATGACCCAAAAGGTCATCTTATGTCTTGAAACTCGATTCTGCGCTCTTAAGCCTTAAAATCTCATTTTCACCCTCCTCAATTTACATGCGCTATCCGGGCATGTTTCCGGAAATCTTTTATGTTAAAAACTAATAAAAATAAGAATTTTTTCCTTAAAAGTTGATTTTAGTTGACTTCGATCAATATTTTCGGTAAACGGGCCCGGATACGTATTTTGACGGTCACGCTGGGTACGTATCGAATTATGGGACCTGGCGTATGTGATGACCCAAAATGTCATCTTTAAATTTAATGATTAATTATGTGATTTAAGACCTCAAAAAGCACTATTTTTCATTACTCGACTTGCGTGCGCAGTTCGTTAAATTTTTCAGAAAGTTTTTATGTGAAAATGGATTAAAATATGAATTAGAACTTTAAAACTCAACTGAGTTGACTTTGGTCAATATTTTGAGCAAACGGACTCAGATCAGTATTTTGATAGTTCCGGTAGGTCTGTATCGTGAATTGGGATATAGGCGTATGCCCGGAATTAAATTCCGAGGTCCCTAGCCCGAGATATGGAATTTTGATAAAAAATTTAAAAGTTTAAGTTCAAATAGTGACTGGATGTCGAATTATGTACAAACGACCCCGGAATAGAATTTTGATGATTCCAACAAATTCGTATGGTGATTTTGGAATTAGGAGCGTGATCGAAAATTTACTTGGAAGTTCGTAGTGAAATTAGGTTTGAAATGCCGAAAGTTATATTTTTGGGAAGTTTGACTGAGGGGTTGACTTTTTGTTATCGGGGTCGAAATCTGATTCTGAAAATTTTCATAGCTCCGTTATGTCATTTATGACTTGCGTACAAAATTTGAGGGCAATCGAACTTGATTTGATAGGTTCTGGTGTTGTTTGTAGAAATTAAAAGTTTCAAAGTTCATTAGGCTTGAATCTATGTGTGATTCGTGTTTTTAGTATTGTTGGATATGATTTGAAGATTTGACTAAGTTCGTATGGTGTTTTAGGACTTATTGGTATGTTTGGTTGAGGTCTCGGGGGCCTCGGGTGTGTTTCGGATACTCAACGGGTCATTTTTGGACTTAGAGAAGTAGCAGATTTTCTGGTTTTTGTTGCAGAAGTTTGTTCTTCACGTTCGCGAAGAAGATCTCGCGTTCGCGAAGGTGTGGTCAGTGGAAGCATCGCGAACGCGAGGAGTATGACGCGTTCGCGAAGAGTGTTTTCTGAGTGTGAAGTTTTGTTCTTCGCGTTCGCGAAGGAGAGGACGCAAACGCGAAGGCATGGTCTGTGTGTGCATCGCGAACGCGTGAGTGGCGTCGCGTTCGCGAAGGAGAGCGAGGCAGCTGGGAACCCAGTCTTTTGTTCTACGCGTTCGCGAGATAAGGGACGCATTCGCGAAGGTTTGAGTTTGCAAAGCTTCGCATTCGCGAAGCATTGGTCGCGTTCGCGAAGAGGAAAGTTGGGCAGCACATTTTTGTGCTTCGCGAATACGAGGCAAGGGTCGCGTTCGCGAAGAAGAAACCACTAGCAAAATGTTTAAGTTCAGAAAATGGGACTTTGTCCCATTTTTCATTTTTAACGATTTGGAGCTCGGATTGTGGCGATGTTTGAGAGATTTTCAGAGAAAATGTTGGGGTAAGTGTTCTTAACTCAATCTTTGTTAGATTACCCGAATCTCTCACTCTTTTTAATAATTAATTGGTGATTTAAGTTGGAAAAATTCGAAAACCCTCTTGGATAAATTTGAGGATTTGAGGGTCGGACAGTTATTGGAATTTAGTCATTTTGGTATGGTTAGGCTCGTGTTTGAATGGGCGTTCATATTTCGTAACTTTTGTCGGATTCCGAGCCATTTTGAGTTAATTTCGGATTTTTATTGAAAAATATAGTATTTTCTTATAGAATTAATTCTATAATTTTTGTTGACTGTATCGATTTATTTATGGCTAGATACGAGTCGACCGGAATCGGAAAATCGAGGAAAAAATATATTACTTGGTTAAATTGGAGCAAGTCGTGGTAAGTGACTTATCTAACCTTATGGGGGGAAATTCCCCTAGGATTGGTATTAATTGTACACAGACTAAATGTAAAGGATTATGTGTTCAAATTATGAAGATCAATGTTACATATTAATTAAATTATTAAATCTTGTTTTATTCTCCATTTTTTATTTGATTTGTATACCTTAAATTTGCTTGATCTTTTCCTGCTAATTATTTTACCTGTTTAATTGAAACTTGGTTTCTTTTATACCGTGCATTATTTGAAGGTTGATTTTCTTTAAATTAAGTATTATTAATATGAAGTATTTGACATTTCTAAATTTGATATTGAAGCAACGTATTAAAGATTTTGAAATTTTATTTTCCTGAATTATTTATTCCTGAATATTTTCGTAAGATTTTTGGTACTTATTGTGATGGAGCCGTGAGATCTTAATTGTGGAAAAATATTATTGTTGGATTATTTTGGCATGAGCCGTGAGCTCTTTATTATTGAAAAATATTGTTGTAGATTTATTTTTGGAAAATTAAAATATTGGGCACTTGAGGTGTAAATTGTGATATATTGTAATATTGATACGCATGCGGTGGTATAAGGTCTAGGTATTGAAACGCATGCGGTGAGATAAGCGTGGTTTGATACGCGTGATTAGTAGGGGTGACTACTAGAAGTCATGCGGTGTGATAAGGGTGGCTAAAACGCGGGATGCTATTTCGAAAAAAAAATATTTTCTTTAAATAAATTGTGAAGGCTCCCGCGGTGATATAAGAAAATGAGATATTGTGAATTTATTTATGATTTGGGACTATGAGGCGGTACCTCGGTAGTGCCCTTGTTGATATTGATTTATGGCCATAGTTGCCTTCGATTAATTGTTGTGATTTTCATAAAGGTAAAAGGAAATTCTGTTTTGATTCCACGAGATATTATTTGTATTTATTTTGTGTCATTAAATGTGATATACTATTTGATTCATTTCCATAGTCATTTTATCTTATTAAATTGTTTAAATATTTTTCCATGTCATTATCTATTCTCCAGTAGCGCCTGACCTGACCTCGTCACTACTCTACTGAGGTTAGGCTTGACACTTACTGGGTACCGCTGTGGTGTACTCATACTATACTTCTGCATATCTTTTTGTGCAAATCCAGGTACATCTTACCAGTCTAAACGTCAGTGAAGTTACCTGCGCACGGAGACTTCGAGGTATATCTGCCAGCGTCCGCAGACTCTGGAGTCCCCTTCTATCATTTTATGTTGCTTCATTATTTTTCTTTAGACCTTGATTCATAGAAATATTGAGAATAAATTTTAGAAGCTTGTGATTTATTTCTACCCGGTTTTGGGAGTTGTAATTCATTGAATTGTAGTTTATTTATTTCAGATATTTATGATTATTCCGCATTGATAGGCTTACCTAGTCTTAGAGAGTAGGTGCCATCACGACCTCCTACGGAGGGAATTTGGGGTCGTGACAAGTTGGTATCAAAGCACTAGGTTCATAGGTGTTATGAGTCACAAGAAGGTTTAGTAGAGTCTTGCTGATCGGTACGGAGACGTCTGTACTTATCTTCGAGTGGCTATGGAACTGTTAGGAAATATTCATTTCTTTGATTCCTTATCGTGCACCTTTGTTGATTTCAAGGGTCTAAACAATTGTCCTTCTATTCTCTCACAGATGGTGAAGACATGCACAACTGGATATGATGATCATACACCCGCTCCCCCTGTTAGAGCCGCAAGAGGTCGGGGTCGGGCCAGAGGCCGAGAAAGACCACATGGTGCATCCAGAGCACCTGCACGAGCTGCTGCACCAGAGCAACCAGTAGCTCCAGTTGGAGAGCATGCATCTGAGACGCCTGTTACTACTCCTGCACTTCAGGAGACTCTTGCCTAGTTTTTGAGCATATTTGGCACTCTAGCTCAGGCAGGGTTAATTCCACTTGCTCCTGCCACATCTCAGACCGGGGAAGGAGCACAGACTCCTGCTGCTCGTACTCTAGAACCACGGGCCCAAGTTGACCATGCCCCAGAGGTTATACCAGTGCAGCTAGTTGTCCCAGTTCGGCCTGAGATTAGGACAACAATTTCAGAGGGAGGGCAGCTCTGGCTCGAGAGGTATAAGAAGTACCACCCTCCTACTTTCAGCGGTTTAGCTTCAGAGGATGCTCAGGGTTTTCTGAAGGAATGTCACTGTATCCTTCGTACTATGGGTATTGTGGATTCCAGTGGGGTTTCTTTCACGGCATTCCAGTTTAGAGGAGCAGCCTACCAGTAGTGGCGGGCATATGAGTTTGATAGTCCAGCTGAGGCAGCTTCACTTACTTGGACTCAATTTTCAGATATGTTCGTGAGGGAGTATGTTCCTCAGAGTCTTAGAGATTCTTGGCGCGCAGAGTTTGAATAGCTGCGACTGGGTTCTATGACCGTGTCAGAATATGCGGTCTGATTCAGTGATTTGGCTAGGCATGCACCAGCCTTAGTTGCCACTGTTCGAGAGCAGGTTTGCAGATTTATTGAGGGTCTTCACCTTAGTATCAGATGCAGTATGGCCCGAGAGCTAGATATGAACATCACATATCAACAGGTGGTGTCAATTGCTAGGAGATTGGAAGGTATGCAGAGTCGGGAGAGGGAAGAGAGGGAAGCTAAGAGACCCCGAGATTCTGGCACATATAATAATTCTCGTGTCCCAGTTGCAGCCCGTCATGGTAGAGGTTATGTGAGCCGCCCTATTCATTCAGCACTTCCAGCTTCCAGTGGTATTCCGACTACTCCCAGACCTCAGGTTCCATATTATGCACCACCAGTGTCTTTTGTACCTCCTGTACGGGGTGCTTTCAGTGGGTAGTCTAGTCGATCAGACCCGAGCCAGTCCCAGCAGCCACGTCCTCCGAGGGCTTGTTTTGAGTGTGGTGACACTCGTCATATTATGATAGATTGCCCCAGAATTAGGAGGGGTGCACCTCCACAGATTTCTCAAGCCCCACCTATTCCACAGGGTCCTCCGGCTTCTCAGGCCATGATTACTACACCAGTTGTCACTCCACCTGCACAGCCAGCTAGAGGTGGAGGTTGGGTAGGTAGAGATCGCCCTAGAGGGGGAAGCCAGGCCAGATATTATGCCCTTCCTCCTAGGACAAATGTTGTTGCATCCGATTATGTTATCACATGTATTTTTTCGGACTGTCATAAAGATACTTCAGCCTTATTTGATCTAGGCTCCACTTATTCTTATGTGTCATCTTATTTTGCCCCATATTTGGGCGTATCACGTGATTCCTTGAGTTCTTCTGTTTATGTATCTACACCCGTGGGTGAAGCTATTATTGTGGATCGTGTGTATCAGTCGTGTTTAATTGTTATCAATGGTTTTGAGACCAGAGCTGATTTATTATTGCTGAGCATGGTGGATTTCAATATTATTTTTGGCATGGACTGGTTGTCTCCCTATCACGCTATTCTTGATTGTTACGCCAAGACGGTGACATCGTCTATGCCAGGTCTACCGCGGCTAGAGTGGAGAGGCACCTCGGATCACGTTCCTAGCAGAGTTGTTTCATTTCTTAAAGCTCAACGAATGGTTGAGAAGGGGTATGATGCGTATCTGGCCTATGTGAAAGATGTTAGTATTGATACTCCTATTGTAGAGTCAGTTCCTGTAATAAGGGATTTTCATGATGTATTTCCA
This sequence comes from Nicotiana tomentosiformis, assembly GCF_000390325.3. Taxonomy (NCBI): domain Eukaryota; kingdom Viridiplantae; phylum Streptophyta; class Magnoliopsida; order Solanales; family Solanaceae; genus Nicotiana; species Nicotiana tomentosiformis. Next base: position 141,508,709 of record NC_090819.1, read on the forward strand.
GCAGATCTTCCGGGTATGCTACCCGACACGGATATTGATTTTGGTATTGATTTATTACCGGGTACTCAGCCCATTTCTATTCCACCATACTGCATGGTCCCAGCAGAGTTGAAAGAATTAAAAGAACAGTTACAGGAATTTCTTGATAAGGGTTTCATTCGTCCTAGTGTATCGCCTTGGGGTGCTCCTGTCTTATTTGTAAAGAAGAAGGATAGTTCTATGCGGATGTGTATTGATTACCGCCAGTTGAACAAGGTTACAGTAAAAAACAAGTATCCATTACCACGTATTGATGACCTATTTGATTAGCTTCAGGGTGCCAGAGTACTCTCAAAAATTGACTTGCGTTCAGGCTATCATCAGTTGAAGATTCGAGATCCAGATATCCCGAAGACTGCTTTCAGGACTCGGTACGGTCATTACGAGTTCCTTGTGATGTATTTTGGGTTGACCAATGCCCCAGCAGCATTTATGCACTTAATGAATATTGTATTTCAGCCCTATCTTGGTTCCTTCATCATTGTGTTTATTGATGACATTCTGGTGTATTCCCGGAGTCGGGAGGATCGTGAACAACACTTGAGGACTGTTCTTCAGATTTTGAAAGAAAAGAAGTTATATGCAAAATTTTTAAAGTGTGAATTCTTTCTTGATTCAGTGGGATTTTTGGGTCATATAGTATCGTGTGAGGGGACCAAGGTAGATCCAAAGAAGATTGAAGCGGTGCAAAGTTGGTCCAGACCGTCCTCAATTACGGAAATCCGGAGTTTCCTTGGTTTGACTAGGTATTATCGCCGATTTGTAAAGGGTTTCTCTTCTATTGCTGCATATATGACCAAATTGACCCAGAAGGGTGCTCCGTTCAGGTGGACCGAGGAATGTGAGGAGAGCTTCCAAAATCTCAAGACAAATTTGACTACAACCCCAGTATTGGTATTACCTACAGGTACATGATCTTATACTGTGTATTGTGACGCGTCGCGTATTGGTGCAAGACGGTAGGGTGATTGCCTATGCGTCCAGACAGTTAAAGGTGCATGAGAAGAATTATCCTGTACATGACCTGGAGTTAGAAGCTATTGTTCATGCCTTAAAACTTTGGTGGCATTATTTGTATGGTGTCCATTGTGAGATCTACACCGATCACCGGAGTCTACAGCATCTGTTTAAACAGAAGGATCTTAATTTGTGGCAGCGGAGATGGTTGGAGTTGCTTAAAGATTATGATATCACCATTCTCTATCATCTTGGGAAGGCCAATGTGGTGGCCGATGCCTTGATTCGTAAGGCAAAGAGTTTTGGCAGCTTAGCATATTTACCGGTAGTAGAGAGGCCTTTAGCCTTAGATGTTCAAGCCTTGGCCAACCAGTTTGTTAGATTGGATGTTTCCGAGCCAAGTAGAGTTTTGGCTTGCGTGGTTTCTCAGTCTTCTCTTTATGATCGTATCAAGGAACGACAATATGATGACCCCCATCTGTTTGTCCTTAAGGATACAATTCAGCACGGTGATGCCAAGGAAGTCACTATTGGAGATGATAATATATTATGGATGCAGGGCAGGCTATGTCTACCTAATGTGGACGGCTTGCATGAGTTGATTCTTTAGGAGGCTCACAGTTTGCGGTACTCCATTCATCCAGGTGCTGCGAAGATGTATCAGGACTTAAGACAACACTATTGGTGGAGGCGGATGAAGAAAGACATAGTGAGGTATGTATCTCGGTGTCTAAATTGTCAACAGGTAAAATATGAGCATCAACGACCGGGTGGATTACTTCAGAAGTTAGAGATTCCAGAATGGAAATGGGAGCGGATCACTATGGATTTCATTGTTAGGCTCCCACGGACTCAGCGAAAGTTTGACGTAGTTTGGGTGATTATGGATAGGTTGACCAAATGAGCTCATTTCATTCCTGTGATTACTACTTACTCTTCACAGCAGCTGGCTCAGGTTTATATTCGCGAGATTGTCAGATTTTACAGTGTACCAGTATCTATCATCTCTGACCGGGGTATATAGTTTACCTCACAATTTTGGAGGGTAGTATAGTGTGAGTTGGGTACTCGGGTAGAGTTGAGTACAATATTTCACCCTCAGACGGACGAGCAGTCTGAACGCTCTATTCAAATACTGAAGGATATGCTTCGTGCGTGTGTGATAGATTTTGGGGGTGCTTGGGATCAGTTCATACCACTTGCGGAGTTTTCTTACAACAACAGTTACCAGTCAATCATTCAGATGGCTCTGTATGAGGCTTTGTATGGTAGGCGATGCCGGTCTCCAGTGGGTTGGTTCAAACCGGGCGAGGCTAGACTATTGGGTACATACTTGGTTTAGGATGACTTGAAAAGGGTTAAGTTGATTCAGGATCAACTTTGTACGGCTCAATCTAGACAGAAGATTTATGCGGATCAGAAGGTTCGTGATGTTGCATTCATGGTTGGTGAGCGGGTATTACTCCAGGTTTCGCCTATGAAGGGTGTGATGAGGTTTGGAAAGAAGGGAAAGTTGAGCCCTAGGTATATTGGGCCTTTTGAGATTCTTGAAAGAGTTGGAGAGGTGGATTACAGACTTGCGCTACCACCTAGTCTCTCTGCGGTTCATCCAGTATTCCATGTTTCTATGCTTCGAAAATATCACGGCGATCCGTCTTATGTGTTAGACTTCAGTTCGGTTCAGTTGGACAAGGATCTATCTTATGTTGAGGAACCAGTGGCTATTTTAGATAGGCAGGTTCGAAAGCTAGGGTCAAAGAACATTGCTTCCGTGAAGGTTCAATGGAGGGGTCATCCGGTTGAGGAGGCGACTTGGGAGGCCGAGCATGATATGCACAGCCGTTATCCACACTTATTCACCAGCTCAAGTATTTTTTTTCTAACTCCGTTCGAGGACGAACGTTTGTTTTAGAGGTGGAGAATGTGATGACCCAAAATGTCATCTTTAAATTTAATAATTAATTCTGTGATCTAAAATCTCGAAAAGCACTATTTTTCATTACTCGACTTGCGTGCGTAGTCCGTTAAATTTTTTGGAAAGTTTTTATGTAAAAATTGATTAAAATATGAATTAGAGTTTTAAAACTCAAATGAGTTGACTTTGGTTGATATTTTGAGCAAATTGACTCGGATCAGTATTTTGACAGTTCCGATAGGTCCATATCGTGAATTGGGACTTGGGCGTATGCACAGAATTAAATTACGAGGTCCCTAGCCCGAGATATAGAATTTTGATGAAAAATTTAAAAGTTTAAGTTCAAATAGTGACTGGATGTCGAATTATATACAAACGACCCCAGAATAGAATTTTGATGATTCCAACAGCTCTGTAAGGTGATTTTGGATTTAGGAGCGTGATTGGAATTTTACTTGGAAGTCCGTAGTGGAATTAGGCTTGAAATGCCGAAAGTTGAATTTTTGAAAAGTTTGACCAAGGGGTTGACTTTTTGTTATCGGGGTCGAAATTCGATTCTGAAAATTTTTATAGATACGTTATGTCATTTATGACTTGCGTACAAAATTTGAGATCAATCGGACTTGATTTGATAGGTTCCGGTGTTGTTAATAGAAATTGAAAGTTTCAAAGTTCATTAGGCTTGAATTTATGTGTGATTCCTGTTTTTAGTGTTGTTGGATATGATTTGAAGATAGACTAAGTTCGTACGGTATTTTAGGACTTATTGGTATATTTGATTGAGGTCCCGGGGGCCTCGGGTGTGTTTCAGATGCTCAACGGGTCATTTTTGGACTTAGAGAAGTAGCAGATTTTCTGGTTTTTGTTGCAGAAGTTTGTTCTTCGCGTTCGCGAAGGTGTGGTCAGTGGAAGCATCGCGAACGCGAGGAGTATGACGCGTTCGCGAATAGTATTTTCTGAGTGTGAGGTTTTGTTCTTCGCTTTCGCGAACGCGAAGGTATGGTCTGTGTGTGCATCGCAAACGCATGAGTGGCGTCGCGTTCTCGAAGGAGAGCGAGGCAGCTGGGAACCCCAGTCTTTTGTTCTACACGTTCGCTAGATAAGGGACGCATTCACGAAGGTTTGAGTTTGCAAAGCTTCGCGTTCGCGAAGCATTGGTCGCGTTCGCGAAGAGAAAAGTTGGGCAGCACATTTTTGTGCTTCGCGAACGCGAGGCAAGGGTTGCGTTCGCGAAGAAGAAACTACTGGACATAATGTTTAAATTCAGAAAACGGGTCCATTTTTAACGATTTGTAGCTCGGATTGTGGCGATATTTGAGAGATTTTCAGAAAAAACGATGGGGTAAGTGTTCTTAACTCAATCTTTATTAGATTACCCGAATCTATCACTGTTTTTAACAATTAATTGGTGATTTAAGTTGGAAAAATTTTAAAACCCTCTTGGATAGATTTGAGGATTTGAGGGTCGAACTATTATTGGAATTTAGTCATTTTGGTATGGTTAGGCTCGTGGTTGAATGGGCGTTCATATTTCGTAACTTTCTTTGGATTCCGAGACGTGGACCCCGCGGGCCATATTTGAGTTAATTTCGGATATTTATTGAAAAATATAGTATTTTCTTATAAATTAATTCTATAATTTTTGTTGACTGTATTGAATTATTTATGACTATATACGAGTCGACTGGAATTGGAAAATCGAGGAAAAAGTATATTACTTGGTTAAATTGGAGCAAGTCGAGGTAAGTGACTTGTCTAACCTTGTGTGGGAGAAATTCCCCTAGGATTGGTATTAATTGTAATGTGATGAAAGTCGTGTACACGAGGGGACGGGTGTGTACACAGACTAAATGTGAAGGATTATGTGTTCAAATTATGAAGATCATTGTTACATATTAATTAAATTATTAAATCTTGTTATATTCTACATTTTTGATTTGATTTGTATACCTTAAATTTGCTTGATCTTTTCCTACTAATTATTTTACATGTTTAATTGAAACTTGGTTTCTTTTATACTATGAATTATTTGAAGGTTGATTTTCTTTAAATTAAGTATTATTAATATGAAGTATTTGACATTTCTAAATTTTATATTGAAGCAACGTATTAAAGATTTTAAAATATTATTTTCCTGAATTATTTATTCCTGAATATTTTCGTAAGATTTTTGGTACTCATTGTGATGGAGCCGTGAGCTCTTAATTGTGGAAAAATATTATTGTTGGATTATTTTGGCATGAGCTATGAGTTCTTTATTATTGAAAAATATTATTGTTGATTTATTTTTGGAAAATTAAAATATTGGGCACTTGAGGTGCAAATTGTGATATATTGTGATATTGATACGCTGGTATAAGGTTTGGGTATTGAAACGCATGCGGTGAGATAAGAGTGGCTTGATACGCGTGACTAGTATGGGTGACTACTAGAAGTCATGCGGTGTGATAAGGGTGGCTAAAACGCGGGATGCTATTTCAGAAAAAAAATATTTTCTTTAAATAAATTGTGAAGGCTCCCGCGGTGATATAAGGAAATGAGATATTGTGAATTTATTTATGATTTTGGACTATGAGGCGGTACCTCGGTAGTGCCCTTGTTGATATTGATTTATGGCCATAGTTTCCTTCGATTAATTGTTGTGATTTTCATAAAGCTGAAAGGAAATTCTGTTTTGATTCCACGAGATATTATTTTTAATTATTTGGAGTCATTAAATGTGACATACTATTTGATTCATTTCCATAGTCATTTTATCTTATTAAATTGTTTAAACATTTTTTCATGTCATTATCTATTCTCCAGTAGCGCCTGACCTGACCTCGTCACTACTCTACTGAGGTTAGGCTTGGAACTTATTGGGTACCGCTGTGGTGTACTCATACTACGCTTCTGCACATTTTTTTGTGCATATCCAGGTACATCTTACCAGTCTAGACGTCAGTGAAGCTACCTGCACACGGAGACTTCGAGGTATATCTGCCAGCGTCCGCAGACTCCGGAGTCCCCTTCTATCATTTTATGTTGCTTCCTTATTTTTATTTAGACCTTGATACATAGAAATATTGAGAATAAATTTTAGAAGCTTGTGACTTATTTCTACCGGGTTTTGAGAGTTGTAATTATTTGAATTAGTTTATTTATTTCAAATATTTATGATTATTCTGCATTGATAGACTTACCTAGTCTTAGAGACTAAGTTCCATCACGACCTCCTACAGAGGGAATTTGGGGTTGTGACAGCGTATGCTCGGAATCGAATTCGGAGGTCCCTAACTTGAGTTATGATTATTTGATGAAAATTAAAAGTCTGAAAATTAATTATTTTTAAGAATTTATTGATGTTTGGCATTTTGAGTATCGGGTCCGTATTTTGGTTTCGGAGCCCGGTACAGGTTCATTAGATATTTAAGACTTGTCTGTGAAATTTGGTGAGAAGTGGAGTTCATTTGACATGATTCGGACGTCCAATTGAGAAAATAGAAAGTTTAAAGTGTTCTTGAGAATTTTATTTGATTTGGTGCTAAATTCGTTGTTCTAGGTTTTATTTTGGCGATTTAATCGCGCGAGCAAGTTCGTATAATATTTTTAGATTAGCGTGCATGTTTGGTTTGGAGCCCCGAGGGCTCGGGTGAGTTTCGGATGTCTGCAATACTGTGCTTCGCGATTGCGTAGTCACTCTTGTGATCGCGAAGGGGAAACTGGGTTGGGGGAGGATTTACTCTACGCGAACGCGAGACCATGGTCACGAACACGGAGCATTGGAGGGAGTTGCTCTACGAGAATGCGTAACTCTAGCTATGCTGGGCAGGGGACCTAGGGAAGCTCTACGCGAACGCGAAGGTAAGGCGGGTTAAGCCTTCGCGAACGCGTAAAGCGTCCCGCGATGGCGTAAGTCGTTAGGAGGATGCTCTTCGCGAACATAGCAGTGTTCACGCGATCGCGATGAACACTGTCGCCCAATGCATAAAACAGAATCAAACACGGGTTTAAGCCATTTTTTCAATATTTTTCAAGAACCAAACGGGTTGAGGCGATTTTCAAGAGTCATTTTCTTCCCCCAAAGTGTTGGTAAGTGATTCTAAACTACATTTTTCAATTACCCATTATATTTTATGAATCATTAACCTAAAATCTAGAGTTTTCATGGTAGAATTAGGGGTTGGGGTAAAAACTAGGGATTTCAGAAATTTGGAAATTTAAACCTCAATTTGAGGTCGGATTCCTAAAATAATTATATATTCGTGCTCGGGGTGAATGTGTAAAAGGATGTTGGTCCGAACCTCAGATTTTGACCAAGAGGGCCTGGGGTCGATTTTTTGACTTTTTGGAGAAAAATTTGAAAAATTTAATGTATGCAATATAATTGATTCCTTTAGCAATATTTGATATTATTGAGTCATTTTTGAATAGATACGAGTGGTTTGGAGGTGGATTCCAAAGGAAAAGTTGTGATTGAGAATTAAGTGGCCTTCGGAGTAAGGTAAGTATTGTGTCTAATCATGACTTGAGGGAACTAGGAACCTTAGATTATTTGCTAAGTGAAATTCATGTGAGCGACGTATATGTGAGGTGACGAGTACTTATGCGCCGCCAATTTACCTGTTTTTCCATGTTTCTTCCGTTTTTTATATTGTCTCTTCATATGTCTAATTGCTACATGTTTATACTAGTGTTGTTAAATTGATCGTCATTATCATGTTTACAGATTTTCTATTGGTAATCGAGTATTTATTTAAAAGTTGAGATTTATATTGTGGAACAAAATGTTGAAGTAAGGTTTGTACTTGTTATTCTATCTCCCTGTTGTTATTTATGCATTGTATTATGGTAAAGGAGAGTGTTAATGCACGAAGGGTTATGTCGTGCCATGATATGAGAGTTAATGCACGATGGGTGATGTCGTGCCATGATATGAGAGTTAATACACGAAGGGTGATGCCATGCCATTTCTATTGATTTTATAGTGATATTGAGAGTAAAAGCACGAAGGGTGATGCTCAATTTCTAGAGATGTTTTTAGAGAGGTTTTTCCCCGGACCCTTCGGGATGCATGGTGCACAGTGTTTTAGAAGCTGCATTAGGGGACTATGTCAGTGTCAGAGTATTCCCTCAGATTCAGTGAGTTGTCCCAACATGCCCCTGCTTTGGTTGCTACAGTAAGATATAGATTTTGTAGATTCAATGAAGGACTCAGTTATGGTATTAGATTTAGCATGACTCGGGAGTTGGAGACAGATACTCTATTTCAGCAGTTTGTGGAGATCGCTCGAAGTTTTGAGGGTATGCGGGGCCAAAAGAGGGAGGATGTCACGACCCAGCTCATCACAAGAAGAAAGAGTGTTAGGCTTAGCAATCATACCTTGATGCACTTCTAAAAATTTTATTTTACCTCCTTGAAGAATGGAAGAATCTTCACTTTGGGCTAGGGTGGCTTCGGTCACTTCACTTGGAGTTCTTTCTTGAAAACTTCTACTTGAATATTTCTTCAAAGGATTTACACAATAAGCCAAACAACTAACAAGAAAAGCATTAGTCATGAAAGAATTATAAGAAGAATGTCCCTCACTTTAACTCTCTTGTGTTCTCTCTTCTTTCTTTTCAATCTTTTCTTTTCCTTCTTTTTTGTCTCTCCCACTCAACTCTTTCATATGCCTATAGTCTTCACTCATTTGAAACAGAGTCAAAGGAGTAGAGACTATTTTTTTGCCATTTTCCTCAAAAAAATATTTATTAGTCCTTCCATAATGGAGAGAATCCTTGTCATATTGCCATGGCCTCCCCGACAATAAATGACATGCTTGTATGGGCACCACATCACAAAGAATATCATCAACATACTTTTCAATTTTAAAACTCACCAAGATTTGTCTAGTCACTTTAAGTTCACCACATTCATTAAGCCATTGGAGTTTATAAGGACGAGTATGTCTTTGAGTCTTCAAGTTCAATTTGTCAACCATAGAAGCACTAGAAACATTAGTACACCTACCACCATCAATAATCAAAGAACACACTTGATCTTTAATCTTACACCTTTCATAGAACAAGTTCTCTCTTTGGTTCATATCTTCCATCATTTGTGCACTCAACACTCTCCTAACAACATAAAAAGGTAAATTAGGAGTGTCATATTCTACTTCATTATCACATTCGGCCTCTTCTTCTTCACATGATTCTCTACTTTCTTCCCTTTCATAAGATTCTTCCATAAGGATTATGGTTCTTATATTAGGACATTCACTCATTTTATGACCATATCCTTGACATTTGTAGCACCTATTAGAGTTAGGATTTTGGAAATAAGGTTTAGAATTACCACCTCCCTCCTTAGCCTCCACCTTTGGTTTGCCTTTGTCATTTTGCCTTTTGGAGTCAACTTTTGGCTTCTTTTCATTTGAAAGAGATTGCCAAGTTTCCTTGTTTTTGTTCCATGAAGTGTTGTAAATTTTGGATTTTCTTTCTTTGAGTTGCCTCTCTTCTTGGAGTTTATTTTCAACCTTGATAGCCCCTTGGAGTGCCTCATGTATAGTAAAATATTTGTGCAAAGTCATTTGGCTAGAGATTTCATGCTTAAGCCCCGCCAAAAATCTAGAAATCATGAGTCCTCCATTATCATCAAGATTGGCTCTTACCCCGGTGGTCTCCAACTCTTCAAAGTAAGCCTCCACATTCTTGTTTCCTTACTTCATATTGTAAAATTTGGTAAGCAAGTCATTCACATACTCTTCGGGCACAAATTTTGCTCTCATAACCACTCTAAGAAATCCCCAAGAGTCAATGGCAATATCTCCATTTCTATTTCTTTCCCGTTTCTCTTTTTCCCACCAAGAAGAAGCATAACCAACAAGTTTAGAAATGGCATGCTTGAACCTTTTTGTATCGGATACATTGTTAAGTTCAAACATCATTTTCATTTGTATTTCCCATTCTAAAAATTCCTCGGGGTCACTACTTCCTTTGAAAGTAAGAAGTGAAGTCTTGATGTTATTAAGACCCCGGTCTTCTTCTTCTCCCCACCTTCTACCATGTTCTTCATTACCAACATTTCCATCACAACCATAATCATAAGCATTATTCAAGTTTCTACCTTGAAAATTCCCACCATGCCTTCCACATCTCCCTCTAAAGCCTCTTTGTCCATTCCTTCTAGGTTGGACTCTAATTGATTCATCATATTGCTCGCCATAGTCCAAATCATCATCAAAGTTATTTTGCGGTTGTTGTAGCTTAAGAGGTTGTTATTGATGCTCAACTCTTGTTTGTCTACCTTGTGGAAGTGAAACTTGTCTTGGTACTTGATTGTTAGTAACTTGTGCTTGATTGATTAACCTTTTAATGTGTGGTGCGGTGGGAGTAGAACTATTTTGTGGTGTTTCACTAGTTCCTAATCCTTGGTTAGGATTAGGTGACAAGCCTTGCCATTGGTTAAGAAGGTTGTCATGATATTTGACCATATGTTCCATGTTGTCAACTTTCCTAATCAAAGCTTGTAAAGTCTCCAAAATGGTCTCATTAGAGACCCCCTCCTTTGGAGTTGAAGTACCTCCAATATTCAAAGACATAATACCAACAAACAAAGAAAACAAGTTTAAAAAATAAAATGACCTCTCCAATTCACTCCCTTTGTGTATCCTTCAAATATTTCACTCATATTTTACCACTCGTGTATCACTCTAATGCACTTGGCTTTAGGCACACACTCTAAGAATCTCACCACTCAAGCCTTTTTTCATTCTTGGATGAATATCCAAAGTTGATATCAAACTCAATCAAGGTACTTTCAAGTGGACCTTCCAACTTCGGGGCGAGAATGGAGTTTATGTGACTCAACAAAGAAGTTAAAATTACTAAAGGACAATGGAAACAAGAAATTAACGACGAAATTAAAGAAAAAAGCACAAATAAAATTAGCATGAAATTAAAGAAAGCACAAAAAAACTAGTTTATCATTAAGTATGAACTAATACTTAATTAAACTAGCTAGAATAAATAATAAAAGAGAGTAAGAAATTAAAAAAAAAGAAGCTAGAATGGCTATTCTTTGAAACTGGGCAGAAATGGGTTACTGGACAAAGTGGCTATTTCTGCAAAATCTGAAAATATGCAGCACTTCTTCCTCGTTGGATTTGGGACTGAAAATTAGTCCAAAAGTAGGAATGTAAATAGGGCAGGGTAGGGTAGGGCGGGGCAGGTCAAGTCTTGACCCGCTAAAATATTGACCCGCCCTGCCCCGTTTAGCTTTTGGTCAAAATTTTGCCCGCCCCGCCCTGCCCCGTTTAACTCTTTTTTATTTTTCTCTTTATTTTTTATTTTGCAGTATGCTTTTAATTTCTTTTACCTTTTCAACTATCTATTGAAACATTTAAAATATTGTTTTCCTTTGAGCTTGCAAATTGATCAAAATTTGATCTTTTGTCTGTTGTATTGGAATTTATGCCAAAGTTGTATCTTTAATAGATTAATTGATGGGTGTTTCTATTATTTACATGAGAGTTTATTAAAAAACAGATGAAATAGAAATACTAAATACAAATTAAAATGTTGCTTTGACGTACTTTTATATAACTTTCTATCTCAGAGTAATAATTCATCAAGCAATAAATATTTGAGAAGACGCACATTGGAGAAACTATCTCTCATCTTCATTAATTTTACTACTACATACACAATACTTTTTAGGCAGGTTCAATAACAAAACCAAAAATATAGCACGAGAGTTCCAGTTTTGGCACTAAACTTTACTCTCTGCCTCTTGCATGAGAATAAAGAAGATAACAATATTGTGTCAAAATATTCTATGAAACAAACTAGTCACTAAGCAGAAATTGAAGGGTATAACAAATGCCAAGCATGACTTTAATATCAAATTCAGTGCAATTAATTCCAGCCATAGGTGCAAATCCAAAGTTATTGAATGGTCCACTGTCACTGCTAGCAAGTTATACAACAGAGAATATCCAAGATGATGAGAATAATGTTGCATGTTCAGGTATGCCCTCTTAGCAATGTTGTGATAAACCACTTGAATCCGGCTCTTCCTCTTCATCAAGCAATGTTGGACATGAAACTTTATCAATCGTTGAAGACAAACCTAAAAGAAAAAATGCATAGTTCAATGTATCAATATACTATTAAATAATTGAACTATTAAGATAATAATGAGAAAATTACTTACCATTTAAGTCATTCCATAACCACGTGCGAGCACACATTAAAGCTTCCAAAGTAGTGGAATGGAGTCTACTCTGATGTGGGCTAATCAACCTCCCACTAGTGCTAAATGTCGATTCTGAAGCAACAGTAGACACGGGAATGGCTAAGAGATCGCGTGCCATTTTTTGCAATGTAGGAAATTTCAATCCATTTGTCTTCCACCATCTCAAATTGTCAAATGAAGGAGTTCGAGGTAGTAGGCCTTCTTCTAAGTACATATCCAACTCTGATCTTGTCTCCACGGTAGCTCCACTCGAAGCAACAAATCTATCAAAGCTCGAAAGCCGATCACCCTCAATAAAACTAGTGACTTCACTAGAACTAGAAGCTAATGAATCATGTGGACCAGATAATTTACTCTTATAATCTTGAAAGAGATCATAACAATTGGATCGAACTTCTTGAATTTTAGTTGAAGCTTCTTCACCATAACTTAGTGGAAGAAAGAACTCTACCAACCTCATCTTGTACCGTGGATCAAAGATTGCAGCTACTCCCATCAAAATATGCACATCATCCCAATATTTTTTAAATTTCAACAACATCGCAGAAGCCATATCGCTAATCAAAGTATTAAACTCCTTCACCCAAGCTTCCAATTCTAGCTTAATTTCACAAACTTTTGTAAAGTATTGACTGGATGTTGGATATTGAGTTCCTGAAAATTGTTCGGTGATACGATAAAAAAGTATGAGCTTATCAGAAACATCTTCTGCACTACTCCATTGCTCTTCAGCTGGATAAGACTGATAATTTGTGTCAGTTAGACTCAACTTCCTAAACACCTCTTTGTATTCTATAGCCGTTCTCAACATCAGATATGTCGAGTTCCACCGAGTAGGACAATCATACTCCAACTTCTTATTACAAGAACAGTGAACCAACAAGACTACCAGGAGGACTTTAAGAAGATCTAGAGCCACAACCTCATGTACTAGCAAGTAACATAATTGGCAGAGGAAGATGAACTAATTTTAAACGGTGTTTAGAATTTGGAAACATAGGTGCAAATTAAACAGTATATCCGTTCTGCAACTAGTAATAGCCCCTAAAATTACAACACAAAAGAGACATCACCGGTGTGGATAGTTAAACAAGCAGAATGTACATAAACCTCTGAAAAGAATAAAACTATTGTAATACAACTTAGTGGATATTCAACATATTTTCAAGATTATAAGTGTAAATTATCTTGAACTTAGTATCTTCACCATTCTGATCAAAAGAGACATCACAAATGTCCTTTATGAAAATGAATAAACATTTTCCCTCTCTATTTTGTTTATTCCCAGAAATAAGGTGAAGCTAAAAAATGCCAAAGCAAGCAATAAGTTCAGAAAAATACCTAGAGAAAAAAAGCAGAAAAGTAAAAAATTTCTAGTAAAACAAGAAAAAATATTTATGAAGATGTGCAAATTGATGACAAAGTTGAAAACTTTCTACTAAACAAGAACAAACAGTAAAGTTGGCGAAAATTAAGAAAAAGTGAAAAACATAGCAATAAACTAAAAATTAAGAGATAAATAAAAATTGTTACAAGAGAAAGAGAAGTTGAAAGCAAGAGAGTGTTACCTCGTAACTTATTGATTTGTTTCCTGTTGGAGAATGGAGATTGAAGTTTGCCTGGAAGAACTCAACTGAAGAAGAAGAGTTTTGGTTTCGTCCTTTACTCCTTTGGAAGAGCCGAGGGTTTGATTCAAAGAGGGGATTGGAAAAAAAGAATAAAAATACGCGGGTCACTTATTCTTTACCCGACCCATCTATTAATTCGAAATTTACCCTGCCCTAACTTATTAATTTTTTTTAAATATAACATTTTGCCCTGCCCCGCCCCATTTAAATCTTCCCCTCCCCTGCCCCGTTAACAGTTTTCCCTGCCCTACCCTGCCCCAATTGCCATCCCTATCCAAAAGTTGTTCAAATCTTCACAACTCAGTCCCAAATTCGATATACAAGCTCCACAAGATGTACCAGATATATTGGAACAACACCCACTCGAAATAAAACTCAATTTCGGCAATCCGCAATTTGAACTTAAGCTTCGAAGCTTTCTTCCATGGCTGCCTATGGAGTTTTCTTCTTCAAGTTTCCTCTCCAACTCAATGATATTCACGAAATAAACTCAGATTTAGCAGCAAACTAACGTAAATCAATCGAACCAAGCTCTTTTTTTGTTTAATTGCAGATTCGTGAATTTCGACAAGCTTCGACTGAAGCTTCAATGACGGACAACTTGGTGTTTTAAGTTCCAGGCAAAAAATCAATAGATCAAGGTTCCAAATAGTGATATGCAGCAGATTTCACGCAATGATTCAACACCCACTATTTAATTTTTCTTTTTCTTTTCTTAATCACTACTTCAAAAAAAAAAAAAATCGAAACCTAACTTCACAAATCAGTACCCATATGAATTTAGCACAATCAACCAAACCAAATCAGATTTATAGATTCCAATGAAGATCGAAACAGTGAGACCCAACAAGAACAACAAACTATTTTAGGAATTTTTGACTTATTCGATTTTTTAATAAATTTTTTGATATGAAATTTAGTGCAAATAATCAAGGAATTTGTAGAAACAAATCCCTTAACCTTCGCTCTAATACCAAAATGATACGAACATGAAAGTAAAATAACAAGAACACAAATAAAATTATAGAAAGATAGAGATTTAGTAGAGAACCAACTAAGGAAATTGAAAGAACATTTGAAATCAATAAATACCCAATCAATTTAAGACTTAATTGACCCAAAACTATAGGAACAACCCTCAAGGGGAAGCAATCCCCTTGCAAGTTCACCTTAACAAGTAATCAACACATAGGAATTCATCCTAAACACTCTCAATGAGTTTTCATTCACAATATTAAAATAAGCTAACTATAAAATGTAATGTAAGGAGCTAAATATTATAAGTATAGCTACCAAAATGTAATATAATCTTTAATTATTGAAATTGCACATATAGTCGCTCCGTTATGAAAGTAGCCTCCAATTAGAATCCAAATTGCTCAACGACTATATAGATTGTATCAGCTTTATAATTAATTTAATGAATGATTTCTTATTCCAATTAATTGGGTTACTATGATAATAATTCAAAATTAATGTTACAATTTAGAAAATAAAGCATCTTATAATTAATTAATTACAACAATTAGTAGTATATTTGATAATTATAATTTTACTATATTTTATTAAAAATAATTTAGTTTATTTAATTTAATTTCAAAAGGAATTAAAAGGGACAAAGCCTATAATTACAATTCTCTAATTAAACACGAAGTGGCTATCTTTTAAATTAATCTTGGCCAATTGCAAGCCCGTGTCCGAAAATACCCAACTCAAACAACCTTCTCAATCCCTAATGGCAATCCTTTCCATTACCTCTCAACCAATAACAACCTGCTACGTCACCCATCTCCCACACTTACAAAACAAACATAAAACATCTGGGTTGTCCATTCTTTAGATCAACGGTCCACAATTTTAACTCAATTTCCTCTTTAATTTTTAAAATACTCAAAAGACTTAATCCTCACCGTTGAATCACAAATATCCAACGGATACCAAAACTCCCCATAAAAAATGTTTAATCCTTAAGAAATTAGGACTATTGATCTAAATGATTAACGACCCAAATCCCATCTTTTAAAATTATCCCCAGAGACGGACTACCCAACCCCAAAAACCTTAAATCATTTACCAAAGACACTATCCCCCCCCCCCCTTCCCTTTTCTCTCTTTCGTCTCCCAACTCACAGACCTAATCAATCAAGCAAACCTTGCACAAGTTTGTGCAAGGTCACAAATCAGCAAAAGAATCATCCTCTTTGCCTTCCCTGTCCGCGAATCCTGCCGGAACTTCCCTATTTCATCACACGAGTTTGAAATCTCGAGTTCTCTGAACTTTAACACGAACATGCAACTTTCAATCTTCAAACCCTTCGATGCTGCGACAAAATCCCTCATGCACGAGCATGTCATGATGATTATTCGAAACTAGAGGTCAAATGCAATGACCTATGGACCTCCGGTCTTTATTTGATGGTTTCTCACCTGTATCAACTGCCACCCACTCACGTAAAATCCTTAATAGTTTTTCCCCTCCGCTCACTCTGATTTCACTCGATTGTGTTTGCATCACCACTGTCACTCTCCACTATCAATTTGAATTCGTGAACCCTAGGGCTTCAACAACCACTATAAATTGGGTTTTGTTTTAATGTTTTCACCTAATACACAACAAGATATACCTACCAACTATATCTAGTATCTGAGAATTTAATATACAACATAGTTTAGGAAATTTTGATAAAAGTCCAAGTTCTCGATCAATCTCTACTTTTCCTTTTCTTTCTGATTCTGAATTTGTTACTGATTGAGAGCTTGAGCTCTTAGCTTCCTAAAGGTTAATTCGAACACTCGTTTGGTTTGCTACCCTAAAGGAGGTCAGTAAAACTTCAACCTTGTTCTTTTTAATTAGTTGAAGTTACTGAACATGAACTGCTTTACTATTTTTTGCTGAATGGTATTATTAACGAAGTGTCCATGTTTCTACTGTTTTATGTATTTACCAATGACTGTTAAGTATATTATGTGATCATGAACTTCTTTAAGCTATTTGAAATCAGAATTATACGTTGGTATTGATATGCATCTGATGATTTATGTTTACTGTTAACTTTGAAATGACTAAAGCAATTCTTAATGTTCCTAATATCTAGTTTCAAACCGCTTTAATGTTCTATTAGCACTATTATGATCATTATGTGTTATAACCCAAAAAAATTTATATACTTATTAATTGTGAGACTAGAGAAGTAATTTTATTTATAGCTATTGGGTCAAATATTAAGTTAGTGCGACAAAATTTATAATAATACATCAGATAGTGTAAAAATTAAGTGGTCAGTGGCTAATTTCGTAACTCCACCTAAGATTATTAAACGAAAAGAAGAAGAAGAAAAAAAGCAGTTGGGCCAAGCCCATTTTACGTAATTATCAGGTTTGAGCTAGGGAGTAAATAAGAAAAAGAATTAACTTCTTGGTTTCAAGATAGGAAAAGTTACATGGAGGGTGAGCAGACGTTGGCACTACACTAGAAAAATATCAGTTGATTTAGTTTGAACAGTTGGCACTGCACGGGAACTTTGGTAGAGAAATCACAGCAATCAGGTATGTTAATATCATCATCCTTCCGTTTGTATGCGCATTTAAGTTGATCAAGTGGTCTTGGTCTTTCATAATTATACAATGATTAGAGGGTAGGGATTGCACTGACTGGGAATTGGAAATTTTAAAAGTGCTTACTCTCAACTTTCAACAGTTGAACGAAAAGCCATTGCCAATTTAAATTGGAAACTCGCTTTACGTAGTAATTTGTATATGCAATTGGGATGGCGATTATTATTCATGTATTACAATTATTAGGTAATGATTTGGGGGCAAAATAACTTACTAATGATTATAATCAGAGGCGGATGTAACTTACTACTTACGGGTTCAATTGAACCCATAACTTTCGACGCGAAGTAAAAATTTATATGTAAAATTTTATTAAAATTTCAAAAATAGTAGATATGAACCCATAACTTTAAAAATATAATGAGTTCAATGTTAAAAATCTTAAAATTGAACCCATAGAATTTAAATCCTGGATCCGCCTCTGATTATAATAACTAATTAGTTAGTGGTTTGACAAAAATTATATGAAATTCCAAGGTTGGAGTAGTCTGTTTTGGAAGAAAGTTTCTGCTACTACAATTTTAGCTCTGTAATTTAAGACATAATGGCCACCTAATGATTGGGTAATAAGGACGAAGGCATATGATTGTGTAATAATGATGGCATGTGATATGATTGTGTAATAATGATGGCATGTGAGATTGTGTAATAAAATAGTGGCGGATTTCCGGCATAAGTAGAATTTCAAAACTGAAGAGTTATTTCAGAAGCCACTGTTATGATTTTTGCACTGCTAAATTTTTATTAACTAGCGGGAGTTCACCTTGATTTTGACTTGTCCTAAAGTTGTGAAAAATAGTTACTTAGACTAATTAGGATGTGTTATTCAATATTTTGGATAGATTAAGGTCATTAGAGGCCATTTGGTTGGTGTTCTAGGCGTTGCAAGATTGGAGAACTTCTCATTAGCGAGTTAAGTGAGACTTTAAGCTTTGATGCTTGGTTTTCTAAAATCCGTTTTGAAAGTATATTTTCTCTGCTTGGTCCATGTGTTGGGACAAGCGTACGCTTGGCAGAATCGGTGGTCTTAGACTAGCCGCAAATATATTATTTTATGAAAAATATAAAAAATATATATTTTATAAGTTGTTTGATACGGTTGTGAGCCATGGTGTAGAGTTTATTGTGTGCCATGATGTTGAGTTTGATACGGCTGTGATTCATGGTGTTGAGTTTGATACGGTTGTGCGTCATGATGTTGGGGAATTATGTATGCATTTGTACATCACCCGAGTATTGTATATGCTTCTTGATATATTTGGGGCATTGTGTATGCTTCAGTGAGTATTGTGTATGCTCTGTTGCATATTTGAGGCATTGTGATGCCGTTGTGAACTCGTAGATGTGTTGGTAATTTTCTTTCACTGCAATTATGACAAGTCCTTAGTGAGTACTCTTGTTGGTTAATTCTTATTAACTCTATTGATACACATATATTAAGTTATTGTATAATTATTATATTTACTATATCATTCGTGTTGTGGTGTGTTTGTATTTTCTAACACTTGTTCTAAAGGTATTTAAAGTGGCGGGTCCAGGATTTTACTGAGTTATATTTACGTATAACTCACTCCTTACCTGTATCTCTATGCAGGCACCGTTACGGGAGATAGAGCT
Source organism: Nicotiana tomentosiformis (assembly GCF_000390325.3). Classification (NCBI taxonomy): domain Eukaryota; kingdom Viridiplantae; phylum Streptophyta; class Magnoliopsida; order Solanales; family Solanaceae; genus Nicotiana; species Nicotiana tomentosiformis. The sequence goes on from NC_090819.1 coordinate 141,527,700, forward strand.
AGTGGCTGACGAGTTTGTTCGAGTGGATTCTATTGCTGAGGTGAGCCACCGCATTGTTCGTGGAGGCTTTCGTTTTAGACTTACTTAGTTCATGTTACTTATTTCCTTTTTCTTTGGGGTTTGCATACCCGTCATGATTTTAATGTGGGATTTGGGCTAGAGTTTTATAATTTGAGTGATTGTTGATTTTTTTTTATCAATTGACTAAAGTATTGAGCGATAATCACTTCCTCTTTAATTATTAATAATACCTTTAGGCCTGCACTTTTTCTCTCAGTGTTTGTGTAAATGATTAAATGTTAGAAAAATGGGTTCGCCTGGCATGTGGTATTAGCTGGGTGTCAGTCACGTCTAGGGGGTAGTTTGGGACGTGATATTATGTTTATCTTCTTTGAATTTTATTCTGCACTTCATGATGGTTCACTCAATAACATAGGGTTAAATAAAGCATGAACCTATTTAGTGTCAAAAACCAGATTGTTACCTTAGCTTAGATACACTAGATCATGATCTTTGAACCTGCTTTTATCTCTTTGCCCTACCTCTGTGATTCTACAAACTAGCTGATTAAACTCGTGACTATTTATGCAAGAATGTCCTAAGCTAGTTGGATCTTTGTACCACTTTTGTGTATATTCTGAGACTGTTTTACACTTAGTTTAAGCCATGAATCATGGATAATATATGTTTGAGTTAGAATGACACATCTGTTTAGCTAAAATACAGCTTCTAAATTCTATTATATCTGAAACCCTACCCTAGACATGCTTGACAAATTTTCCCAATGAGATGATACCATTACCCTTCTCCTGAAGCTCATATGGTGATACTGTTAGTAATATTTTCTTAATATGACCCCTGCTAACTGCACTTTGTGTGTGTTCTTGTGATCATGCACTTATTTCTATTCTTCAATGTATCTGTTTGTCCTATATGATCCCATACATGCCCACACTATTTTGAAACTTCACTAAGCTCTCTTAAATGGATTAAACCTGCTCTGTGAACTATAAGAGAATCTCTTGTTTCTACTGCTTGGATATAACAACATGCTTTGTTCTCAATGAGATTAGTGTGAAGTTAAAACTCTTAAAAGAAGTGACTGTGTCACTGATTTTAAAGTTAAGCATGACTGATGGCTTGAGATTCTGTTAAGTATTCTTAGGAGTTCTATTTGAATTTGTGAATCTGTAACCCTGTTAATATTTTTAGAAACTCTGATTGTAGTTTGACATCTCTAATAATACCTATAGAAGTCTTAACTGTGGATTGTTGTTCTGAATCTCTGTCAATACTCTTTGGGTGTACTAATTAAAGTCATTAACATGTGCCTCTTAATTGAGGTTACTGAGCTATATCTCTAGTTGAAGTTGTCAATCTATGTCTACATTAGCACTCTTAGGAAGTACCCGTTATAGTGTTTAACCTGTAATGCTGTTAATACTATTTATAAACTCTAACTGTAGTTGTTAACCTGCCCTCTCCTAATGCTCCTCAGAAGTTTAGTTGAAACTGTCAGTCTATATCTTTGTTAACACTTTTAGAAGTCTTAATTAGGGATGTTAGCCTCTGTGTGTGCTAGGGGGCAAGACCTGAGTTAAAATCAATCTTTGGTTTGTATAAATGAAGGTTGTTAAGGAAAAATATATCTATGTTCATAGACTGTTGCAAACATGGAATATGTACTCTTTATATCCTTAATATATATGATCTTAGGTGTTTGGTTCTTTAACATTAGTATGATAATATCTCTGCCTCTACGTATGCTTAAAACTGATTTCTTTTAAACCTGCTTAACATGTTACTCATAGTGAACTATGCACTTAGTTTTGAAATATGCTTATAACAATACGAATAGGTTGTCTCGTAGTATTATGCATATGTACTTCTGTGGCATGGTATCACTGTGGTGTTGAGATTTACATTGAAAGTGCCTTATTGGCACTTAAACCTGTGGGGAAGAGTGAGTGTGAGTGGTTAGGGGTATTTAGGAGTAGCGTTTAGCTCTTGGTTAGGCTACTCTTCCTGACACAAGCACTGCCCTGGCCTTGAGACACTTGGGTACTTTGAAGTGTCAAGGATCCAAAGGGAGCCTTGGCCATGAATGGAACTCTACCCTTAGCTTCTAATCTATTGACATTCATTACTTCTTTTATGTTTAGTGTTTAATCACAACAAAAGGTTTTCAATATCAATCACTTTATTATATGTGACCCCGCATTTGCATAACTTTCATAATTCAAATTACTATTGGTTGTTATAATTTATTCAAGTGATTTACTTACATATTTCATTTGTGATTGTTTGTATGGAGTATTATATCTAATAACGTTCTCTTATTTTTTTGAACATGTATAACTATTGGTCCTACTGAGCTATCAAAACAACTCAGGCCCAAATCTTGTACCTGCGCATTTGGAAGTTTGAAGCCCACTGCTATCCAGAGTCCTTCCTTATCCTTTACTGCTTTATTACATTCTGCTATTCTTATTTCTCACATGTATATGACACTACACTTATCATATCTGAATAAATATTTTACTTTACCCTTTGAATCATGTAAACAATTTAGGCAATCCCTAAAGGACATAGGATTAAAAGAAGCGTTAAAATTAATAGCAATTAGTTTTAATTCGCTAATTATATACTGATCATGCTATTAATCTTTTGTATTTTACTAATCTTTCATGAAGATGTTTTGAAGCCAAAATAAATTAGCAAAAGATGGTAGTCCCTCTTTCAAAAAGAAAAAACCAGAAATGAATCGCATGATTGGCCTTCTAAAAGAAAATCGATTCTTTCGAAAAACCAAGGTGTTGCCGCCCAACAAAGATTTTCAAACGATTTCCTCAAATCTAAGATTTAAGACTTCAGAAACCAAGGTATATCGTAGGCTCACTTTCTTATAACATATTTATCTTACTAGAGTTAAATAATATCCGTTCTTTAAACACAAAGCGTTTTATGACTTAGCCCTTTCTCACATGCTTTTATAAATACAAACATCATGCACATATTTTAAACTCTTTAAATTATTTACACAACTATTATCTTCAAAGACTCTTTCATAAACTCAAATCCATTTTAATCAAGCATCCCCTTCGCAAACATCATGTTCTCACTTAGATATATATAGCAAGGCATGCCTCTTTAAACAATAGCTAAGCATAATAGAAACAACTAATCATAAATTTACTCTAAGCCCTATGGAGCTACTTCACGTAGATTTTTAATGAGTGCCTAACACCTTCCCCTTAAAAGAACAAGAACCCTTACCCATAATCTCACTAGTTAGAAGACCAATAAAGAACATGACTTTAGTAATTAAATAGGTACCCTAGTATACTTTTAAATATTATGTGGCGACTTTCTTTCATCAATAATAGAGAAACCAAAACTTGAATCTTGTTTTAACTAGCGAAATATGGGGTACAACAATCACCGCCCTGCCATGACCGTTCCTCATTTTTTGGCATATTAGGATCATAAAACTTAAATTTTGTCAGATTACCAGATTTTCGTATGCTATAGCCCATACCTTCCGCATGAGCTCAGGCCCTCGGATCCGGATCGCCTAAAAAAATTTCGGGCCATAAAAAACGACCTAAGGAACAATAGTCACTGCCCCGCCATGATCACTCCTCATTTTTTGGTATTTTAGGGTCATAAAATTGAAATTTCGCCCGATTTTTAGATTTTCGTCCGCTATATTCCACGCCTTCTGCATGGGCCATGGACCTAGGACCCGAATCGCTTAAATTTTTTTCGAGACATCAAAATGGCCAAAGAAATAATAATTACCGCCCTGCCATGATCGTTACTCATTTGTGGGCAATAAAATTTGAATTTTGCCCGATTCCTAGATTTTCATGTGCTATAGCCCATGCCTTTCGCATGGACCTAGGAAACCGGACCCGGATCACCAAAAAGTTTTTAAGGCCATCAAATATGACTTAAGGAACAATAGTCATTGTCCCCTGCCATGACCGTTCCTCATATTTTGGCGTTTTAGGACCATAAAATTGAAATTCCGCCATATTCTCATATTTTCGTGTCCTATAGCCCACGCCTTCCACATGGACCCCGGACCCGGATTACCTAAAAAATTTTGAGCCATCAAAAACAACCAAAGGAATAATAGTCAGCGCCCCGCCATGATCATTCCTCATTTTTTGGCGTTTTAGGGCCATAAAATTATAATTCCGCCTAATTACCTGATTTTGATGTGCTATAGCCCACACCTTCTGCTAGGGTTTGGTCCCCCAGACTCTGATCGCCTAAAAAAATTTCAAGCCATCGCAAACGACCTAAAATTTAATAGTCACTGCCCGTCAAGACCGTTTCTCAGTTATTGGCGTTTTAGGGCCATAAAATAAGAATGCTGTCTGATTCCCTGATTTTCATGTGATATAGCCCACGCCTTCCATATGGGCCCGGACTCCTAGATCTAAATCACCTAAAAAGTTTTCGGGCCATTAAAATGACTTATGGAACAATAGTCACCGCACCTTCCTGACCGTTCCTCATGTTTTGGCATTTTAGGGTCATAAAACTTGAACTTTGCCCGATTTCTAGATTTTCGTGTGCTATAGCCCACGCCTAAAAAGAATTTGGGCCATCAAAAACCACCTAAGGAACAATAGTCACTGCCCCACCATGATCGTTCCTCATTTTTTGGTATTTTCGAACAATAAAACTGGAATTCCGCCCCGATTCCCTGATTTTCGAGTGATATAGCCTACACCTTTCGCATGAGCCCGGGTCCCCAGACCCAGATCGTCTAAAAAAAAATTGAGCCATCAAAACGACCTAAGAAACAATAAACACCGCCTCGTCATGACCATTCCTCATTTTCTGGTGTGTATGTCCATAAAACTTGAAGCGTTTTAGGGAAATAAAATAGGAATGCCCTCTGATTCCCTGATTTTCGTGTGCTATAGCCCACGCCTTCCACATGGGCCCGGGCTCCTAGACCTAGATCGCCTAAAAAAATTCTGGACCATCAAATATTACCTAAGGAATAATTGTCACTGCCCATCCATGACCGTTCCTCGTTTGTTTTGCATTTTAGGGGCTTATAACTTGAATTTTGCGTGATTCTCATTTCTTTCGTGTGTTATAGCCCACGCCTTTAGCATGGGCCCAGGACTCCCATACCCGGATCGCCTAAAAGTTTTTCGGGCAATCTTAAATGGCTTAAAGGAACAATAGTCATTGCCGTGCCATGACCGTTCCTCATTTTTGGGTCTTTAGGATAATTAAACTGGAATTCCACCTGATTCCCTGATTTTTGTGTGATATAGCCTACGCCTTGCGCTTGCGCCCGGGCCCCCAGACCCAGATCGTCTAAAAATATTCTAAGCCATAAAAAACGACCTAAGAAATAATAGACATCGCCCTGCTATGAGTGTTCCTCATATTTTGGTATTTTAGGCAATAAAACTTGAATTTTGCCACATTTTCGTGTGCTATAGCCCACGCCTTCCGCATAGACTTAGGCACCCAGACCCGAATCGCCTAAAATATTTTTGGGCCATAAAAAATGACCTAAGGAGCAATAGTCACTGCCCCGCCATGATCGTTTCTTATTTTTTGGCACTTTAGGGTCACAAAACTAGAATTCCGCTCGATTCCCTCATTTTTGTGTGCTATAACCCTCTTCCGGATGAACCCTGGATCGCCTAAATTTTTCTAGGCCATCAAAAATGACGTAAGGAACAATACTCATCGCCTGCCATGACCTTTCCTCGTTTTTTTGCTATTTAGGACCATAAAACTAGAATTTTGCCCGAACCCGAATCGTCTAAAATATTTTCGGACCATAAAAAAGACCTAAAATACAATAGAGCCTTCCGCATGGGCTCGAGCTTCTAGACCTTGATCACTTTAAAAATTTTCGTGCCATAAAAAACGACCTAAGGAATAATAGTCATCGCCCCTCCATGACCGTTCCTCATTTTTTGCATTTTAGGGCCATAAGACTTGAATTTCGTCCGATTCTCAAATTTTCTTGTGTTATAGCCCATGCCTTAAATATGGGCCCGAGCACCCAGACCCGGATAGCCTAAAAATTTCCGTGCCATCAATAATGACCTAAGGAACAATAGTCACTGCCCCTCTATGACCATTTTTCATTTTTTGGCATTTTAGGATCATAAAACTGGAATTCTGTCTGATTGTCTTATTTTCGTGCTATAGCCCACGCTTTCCACATGGGCCCGGGCCCCCGCACCTGGATCGATTAAATTTTTTTGGGGCCATCAAAAATGACCTAAGGAATAATAGTCACTACCCCGCCATGACCGTTTCTCTTTTTTGGCGTTTTAGGGCCATAAAATAGGAATGCCAACCGACTCCCTAATTATCGTGTGTTATAGCCAACGCCATCCGCATTGGCCCGGGTGTCGGATCCGGATCGCCTAAAAATATTTCGGGCCATAAAAATGACCTAAGGAACAATAGTCTCCGTCCGCCCATGACCGTTCCTCATTGTTTGGCTTTTTAGAGCCATAAAACCTAAATTCCACCCGATTCTCAGACTTTTGTATGATATAGCTCACGCCTTCCGTATGGGGCCGGACACCCGGACCCCGATAACCTAATAATATTTCGAGCCGTAAAAATGATCTAAGAAATAATAGTCACCCCTCCGCCATGATCGTTCCTCGTTTTTGGCGTTTTAGGGCCATAAAATTGAAATTCTGCTAGATTCCCTGAATTTCCTATGGTATAGCCTACGCATTCTGCTTGGGCCCGGACTCCCGGACCTGAATCGCCTAAAACTTTTTGGGACCATAAAAAACGACCTAAGGAATAATAGTTACTGCCCCGCATGATTGTTTCTCATTTTTTGGCGTTTTAGGGCCATAAAACAAGAATGTCGCCCGACTCCCTAATTTTCATGTGTTATAGCCCATGCCTTCCGCATGGGTCCGGTCTCTGAATCTAGATCGCCTAAAAAACTTTCGGGCCCAAAAAATGACCTAAGGAACAATAGTCACCACCCCATCATGACCGTTCCTTATTTTTTGGCATTTTAGAGCCATAAAACTAGAATTCCATCCAATTCGCAGACTTTCGTGTGATATAGCTCACGCCTTCCGCATGGGCCCGAATCCCCAGACCCGGATCGTATAAAATATTTTTGGGCCATCAAAAACAATCAAGGAAGTAATAGTCATCGCCCCTCCATGACTGCTCCTCATGTTTTGGCGTTTTAGGGCCATAAAATTAAAATTCCACCTAATTCCCTAATTTTGATGTGTTATAACCCACGACTTCCGCATGAGCCCGGGCCCCCGGACACGGATCGCCTAAAATTTGTTTCGAACCATAAAAAATGACCTAAGGGACAATATTCGATGCCTCGCCATGACTGTTGCTCGTAGTTTGGTGTTTTAGGACCATAAAACTAGATTTCCACCTGATTCCTTGATTTTCATGTGCTATAGCCCTCGCCTTCCGCATGGGCCCATGCCCCTGCACCCAGAATGCCTAAATGTTTTTCAAAAAACAACCAAAGGAATAATAATCACTGCCCCCTCATGACAGTTTCTTATTTTTTGGCGTTTTAGGGCTATAACATTAGAATTTCACGTGATTCCTAACTTTCAATAGCCCATGCCTTCCGCATGGGCATGGGCAACCAGACCCGGATCGCCAAATTTTTTCGGGACATAAGAAATGACCTAAGGAATAATAGTCATTACCCCCTCCATGAACGTTCCTTATTTTTTTTTATCATTTTAGGACCATAAATTGGAATTCCGCCCGATTCACATATTTTGGTGTGCTAGAGCCCACGCCTTCTGCATGGGCTTTGGACACAGATTGACTAAATATTTTTCGGGCCATAAAATATGACCAAAGGAACAATAGTCACCGCCCAGCCAAGACTGTTCCTTTTTTGGTGTTTTATGGCCATAAAAATAGAATTCCGCCTGATTCCCTGATTGTTTGTGTACTATAGCCCACGCCTTCCGCATGGGCTCGGGTCCTCGCACTTGGATCTCCTAAAGCATTTTTCGATCCATAAAAAATGACCTAAGGAACAATAGTCACCACCTTGCCATGAATGTTCCTCGTTATTTGAAGTTTTAGGGCCATAAAACTAGAATTCTGATCGATTTTCTCATTTTCATGTGTTATATAGCACACGCCTTCCGCATGGGCCCGGGACCCCGCACCCGAATCTCTTACAAAAATTTTGGTCCATAAAATACGACCAACGGAACAATAGTCACCACCTCTCCATGATCGTTCCTTATTTTTTGGCTTGTTATGGCCATAAATCCGGAATTCTTCCCTTTCGTGTGCTAAAGCCCACTACTTCCGCATGGACCCAAGCCCCCGGACCCGAATCACCTAAAAAATATTCGGGCCATCAAAATGATCTAAGGAACAATATTCACTGCCTTGCCATGACCGTTCCTCTTTTTTTGGCGTTTCAGGGCCATAAAACCAAAATTCCGTTCGATTACCTGATTATCGTGTGTTATAACCCATGCCTTTCGCATGGGCTCGGGCCCTCAGACCCGGATCGTATAAATGTTTTTTGGGCTATCCAAAACGATCAAATAAATAATAGTCACCGCACCGCCATTATTGTTCTTCAGTTTTTGGCGTTTTAAAGCCATTAAACTGGAATTTTGCCCCGATTTTTAGATTTTTGTGTGCTATAGCTCACGCCTTTCACATGAGCCCAAGCCCCTGGACCCGGATTACCTAAAAAGAATTCGGGGCATAAAAAATGACGAAAGGAACAATAGTCACCGCCGCGTTGTGACTGTTCCTCGTTGTGACCCTTACCTATAATCTCATAAGTTAGCAGACCAATAAAGAGCATGACTTTAGTAATTAAATAGGTACCCTAGTTTACTTTTAAATATTAGGTGGCGACTCTCTTTCATCAATAACAGAGAAACCAAAACTTGAATCTTGTTTTGACTAGTGCAAGATAGGATGCAACAGTCACCGCCCCGCCATGACTGTTCCTCATTTTTTGACATATTAGGGGCATAAAACTTGAATTTCGCACAATTACAAGATTTTCGTATGCTATAGCCCACACCTTCCGCATGGGCCCAGGCCCTCGGACCCGGATCGATTAAAATTTTTTGGGACATCAAAAATGACGTAAGGAACAATAGTCACTGCCCCGCCATGATCGTTCCTCATATTTTGGCATTTTAGAGTCATAAAACTGGAATTCCGCCCGATTTCTAGATTTTCATGCGCTATATCCTATGCCTTCCGCATGGGCCCTGGACCTAGGACCCGAATCGCTTAAATTTTTTCTGAGACATCAAAATGGCCAAAGAAATAATAATCACCACCCTTCCATGATCGTTACTCATTTTTTGGTATTTTAGGGCCATAAAATTTGAATTTCGCCCGATTCCTAGGTTTTCGTGTGCTACAACCAATGCCTTCCGCATGGGCTTGGGAAACCGGACCCGGATCGCCAAAACAATTTTAGGGCCATCAAATACGACCTAAGAAACAATAGTCATTGCCCCCTGCCATGACTGTTCCTCATTTTTTGGCATTTTAGGGCCATAAAATTGGAATTCCTCCATATTCTCACATTTTCGTGTCATATAGCCCACGCCTTCCAAATGCCTCCCGGACCCGAATTGCCTAAAAATTTTCGGGCCATCAAAAATAACCAAAGGAACAATAGTCACCACCCCTCCATGATCTTTCCTCGTTTTTTGGCGTTTTAGGGCCATAAAATTAGAATTCCGCCTAATTCCCTAATTTTCATGTGCTATAGCCCACACCTTTCACTTGGGCCCGATCCCCCAAAGACGAATAGCCTAAAAAAATTTCAAGCGATCGAAAATGACCTAACATATAATAGTCACTGCCCTGTCATGACCGTTTCTCATTTATTGGCGTTTTAGAGACATAAAACAATAATGCTGCTCGATTCCCTGATTTTCGTGTGATATAGCCCACGCCTTCCGTATGGGCCCGTGCTCCTAGACCTAGATCACCTAAAAATAATTCGGGCCATCAAAAACGACTTATGGAACAATAGTCACCACACCTCCATGACCATTCCTCATTTTTTGGCATTTTAGGGCCTTAAAACTTGAACATTGCCCGATTTTTAGATTTTCATGTGCTATAGTTCACGCCTTTAGCATGGGCCCAAACCTTTGGACCCGGATCACCTAAAAATATTTTGGGCCATAAAAAATGACCTAAGAAACAATAGTCACTGCCCCGCCATGATCGTTCCTCATTTTTTGGTGTTTTCGGATAATAAAACTGGAGTTCTGCCCCGATTCCTTGATTTTCGTGTGATATAACCTACACCTTTCGCATGAGCCCGGTCCCCGAACCCAAATTGCCTAAAAAAGTTTCGAGCCATCAAAACGACCTAAGAAACAATAAACACCGCCTCGTCATGAGCGTTCCTCATTTTCTGGTGTTATATGGCCATAAACTTGAACTTTGCCCGATTCTCAGATTTTCGTGCGCTATAGCCCACGCCTTCCGCATAGGCCCGGGTCCCTGGACCCGGATCGCCTAAAACTTTTTCGGCCATAACAAATGACCAAAGAAACAATAGTCACTCCCCCACCAAGACTGTTCCTCATTTTTTTGGCACTTTAAGTCCATAAAACTAGAATTCCGCCCGATTTCCTGATTTTCATGTGTTATAGCCCTCCTTTCGGATGGACCCGAGTCCCCGAACCCCGGATCACCTAAATTTTTTCGGGCCATAAAAAATGACCTAAGGAAAAATAGTCACCGCCCCGCCATAATTGTTCCTTATTTATTGACATTTTAGTGCCATAAAATTGGAATTCTACCCGATTTCGTGATTTTCATGTGCTATATCCCACGCCTTCCGCTTGGGCCCGGCCCCCCGAACTCGGATCACCTAAAACTTTTTCGGGCCATCGAAAACGACCTAAAATACAATAGTCACTGCCCCACCATGACCGTTTCTCCTTTTTTGGCGTTTTAGGGCAATAAAACAAGAATGCCTCTCGATTCCCTGATTTTCGTGTTCTATAGCCCACGTCTTCCGTATGGGCACGAGTTCCTAGACCTAGATTTCCTAAAAAAAATTAGACCATCAAAAATGACCTAAGGAATAATTGTCATCGCTCGTCCATGACCGTTCCTCCCTTTTTTGCATTTTAGGGCCTTATAATTTGAATTTCGCCCAATTTCCCGTTTCTCATTTTTTGGCATTTTAGGGCCATAAAACAAGAATGCCACCTGACTCCCTAATTTTCATATGCTATAGCCCACACCTTCCGCATGGGCCCGGTCTCTGAATCCGGATCGCCTAAAAAAATTCGGGCTCTAAAAATGACCTAAGGAACAATAGTCACCGCCTCGTCAAGACCGTTCCTTATTTTTTGGCGTTTTAGAACCATAAAACTGGAATTCCATCCAATTCACACACTTTCATCTTATAAAGCTCACACCTTCCGCATGGACCCGTAGCATCGGACCCGGATCGTATAAAAGTTTATCGAGCTATCAAAAACGATCAAGGAAGCAATAGTCACCGCCCCACCATGACTGTTCCTCATTTTTTGGCGTTTTAGGGCCATAAAATTAGAATTCCACCTAATTCCCTAATTTTGATGTGTTATAACCCACGGCTTCCGCATGAGCCCGGGCCCCCGGACACGGATCGCCTAAAATTTGTTTTGGACCATAAAAAATGACCTAAGGGACAATATTCGATGCCTCGCCATGACTGTTGCTCATAGTTTGGTGTTTTAGGATCATAAAACTATATTTCCACCCGATTTCTTGATTTTCATATGATATAGCCCAAGCCTTCCGCACGGGACTGGGCCCCTGCACCATTTCTCATTTTTTGGCATTTTAGGGCCATAAAATTTGAATTTCGCGTGATTCATAACTTTCAATAGCCCACGCCTTCCGCATGGGCCTGGGCAACCAGACCCGGATCGCCAAACTTTTTTCGGGACATAATAAATGACCTAAGGAATAATAGTCATTGCCCTTTCCATGAACGTTCCTTATTTTTAGCGTTTTAGGACTATAAACTGGAATTTCACCCGATTAACATATTTTAATGTGCCAGAGTCCACGCCTTCTGCATGGACCCGGGACACGGATGGCCTAAAAATGTTTCGGGCCATAAACAAGGACCAAAGGAACAATAGTCACCGCCTAGCCAAGTCCGTTCCCTTTTTAGGTGTTTTATGGCCATAAAAATGGAATTCCGCCTGATTCCCTGATTTTTGTGTGCTATAGCCCACGCCTTCCGCATGGGCCCGGGTCCTCGCACCCAGATCGCCTAAATTTTTTGTCGAACCATAAAAAATAAGTTAAGGAACAATAGTCACCACCCTGCCATGAACGTTCCTCGTTATTTGAAGTTTTAGAGCCATAAAACTAGAATTCTGACTGATTTTCTCATTTTCATGTGCTATATAGCATATGCCTTCCGCATGGGCCTCGGCCCCCGCACCCGAATCTCTTACAAAATTTTTGGGCCATCAAAATGATCTAAGGAATAATATTCATTGCCCCGCCATAACCGTTCTTCATATTTTGGCGTTTCAGGCCATAAAATTAGAATTCTGTCTGATTACTTGATTGTCGTGTGTTATGTCATGGGCGGCTTTCCAGCCATGCCCCATGACCCCTTAGACGCGCCCCGTTGCGTCATGGCAATCCTCCCAACGCCCAGCGCCACGGTCGGCCTCGTGATCTCGGTAGTTCCAAGTGACAAGCGTGCATGTGCCTCTGTCGCCCCACCGATAGCCATCGCCAGCGCCCATCCACAGGCAGATGCCAACAGCGCCGCGCACGCAAATAATGCCGCGCGTGCTGACCTTGCTGCTAAAGACAAATTCGCTGCCAACAAACTTGTTTCTACTTTGTAGAAGACTAAGTCCTTTTCATTGTAAATATAGAGTAGTTTTACTGTATTTTCTTTAAGTGTGATTTTACAGCTTTCATAGGTCTAGTCATATAACTTTGGTTTATTTCTTTTAAGAATTATTAAGGGGGACCAAGCAATCAAACTTTCAAGCAAGCAAACAATTCTCTGTACTAGTGTCCCTCCCCCTCCCCCCCCCCGACACCGTGTTGTTTTTCTGTAATAGCTTTCATTTAATACAATCAAGCTTTCTTTCATTCTCAACTCTCTTTTCTGCTCTCTCTCAATTGCTCATGACATTGTTTTTCCCGTACGACACTGACAATCTAGTCTAGCGTATGGAGGGAACCTCAGTTGGCGGACATCAATCGCACTGACATCAGTTACTTAGCCTTACATCACCCTTCCAAGGAACTTCAGGAAGGCGTCGCGTAACAGTTGGTATCAGAGCTTAGGCTCGACATCGGACGAGGGATTACATTGAAATTACCACAATTTCTGACCATGGTGAATTATGGGGATCGCATCGCGACCCTAGAGGGGACGATTGACGCATTATGGCCCATCATGGAAATGGTGCCTGACCTAAAGACCAGCCTAGTGCAAAGGTTAGACAACTTGGACCGCAGAATGATCCAGGCCAAAGTTGACGTAGAAAACATCAGTCGCGACTCTGAAGGAGACAGGCAAACGACAGCCACAGAGGCAGCCAAAATGTTTGGTAAATTTGAGGTCCTCCAACAAGAGCGCGCCGAGGATTTAGCCAATAGGGCACAAGAGGCAAACATGGTGACTGCCATGCAACAAACTATAGACAACTTGACAGGCCAGCTTAACGTTGTCAATGCTGCTTTACAAGGCCTGTTGCGAGGAGATGGAAACCAAATCAGGGGTGTTGTGAACCTCGCCCCTGTGGCCCAAAAACTAAATATTCCTGAGCCAAAGCCATACAGTGGATCTCGGAATGCCAAAGAAGTGGAAAACTTCATCTTCGACATCGAACAATACTTCGATGTTGTGGGGGCCCTAGAAGAAGCTAAGAAGGTAGCAATTGTTGCTATGTATCTTCAGGGTGATGCCAAACTCTGGTGGAGGGTGAAATACGAAGCCATCAAGGCAGGTGAAGATGCCCTCGAGACATGGGCAGAACTGAAGGCAGTCATACGCCTACAGTTCTTCCCCAAAAATGTTGAGTACAATGCTAGGAGAAAGCTACGGGAGCTCCGCCAGACCAAATCAGTGCGAGATTATGTGCAGGAATTCTCTACACTCATGCTGAACATCCGTGACATGGGGGACAAAGACAAACTCTTCACCTTCCTGGAAGGGTTGAAACCTTATGCCCGTATGGAGTTGCAAAGACAAAGGGTAGACACGTTACCTAAGGCGATCCAAGCAGCAGAGTGCCTTGGGGATTGTCAAGTGGTAGCCCGGAAGGACAAGCCTCAACAGCCTGTCCGAGGAGGATACAAAGAGGGCAAACCGAACACTGGTGGCCCTAGCAGGAGTGGATGAGACCGGAGTGCAACCAAATCTAAGGCTCCCTCCTCAGGCAGTATTAGCATTGCGTCTAATAACAATGATCGGGGGAGGAAACCACCCTCAGGATGCCATCATTGTGGCGGACCACATTGGAATAATGAATGCCCACATGCACAGATGAATGCCCATCAAACTTTTGAGGATGGGACGGATGACGATGTCGATGATGCGGACCAGACCGAACCAGTAGGTGCATTCAATGCAATTGTTGGCTCTATTTCTGAGCCCTTACCGGGAACCAGTGCTGGTATCCGTAAGAAGAAGGACCCTTGTCCAATAGCTAAGAAAGGTAAAAAGAAGGTGAATGAGAGGACTCCTCTTCATCAAGAGAGGACTTTAATATTCGTCGACATGAAGGTAAATGGCAAGCCCATTCGGGTGATGATAGACATGGGTGCTACCCATAACTACTTAGCCTCGACTCAAGTGGAGCGCCTTGGCCTAGTTGTAGGAAAGGGCAAAGGTCGTGTAAAGGCTATCAACTCACCACCTCAGCCAGTGGGTGGAATAGCCAAAGAAGTACCAATGAAACTTGGCCCTTATGAAGGAAAGTTCAACCTGCGCGTGGTGATCATAGATGACTTCGAGTTGATAGTGGGGTTGGAATTCCTAAGACAGACCATTACCATTCCTGCACCATATGCAGACATGCTACTGATGATGTGAGCAAATGGGGCCAAGCTCTGCATTATTCCGTGCATGCCCATAAAGATGGACGTCGAGAACATCTCGGCCTTGCAATTAAAGAAGGGGGTCAAAAGACATGAACCCACGTTCCTAGCTACCCTCTGCATTGAAGATATAGAACTCTCCTCGGGTCCCATTCCTGCACCCGTGAAGGAGTTTCTTCTGGAATTTGAAGACATCATGCCACAAGACATGCCAAATCGTCTTCCGCCTAGCCAAACTGTGGACCATGAGATCGGGTTAAGCCACCTGCCCGGGCGCCGTACAGAATGCCACAATCCGAACTCACCGAGCTTCGGAGACAATTGAAGGAAATGCTAGACATAGGGATTATCGTGCCCTCCAAGTCCCCATACGGGTCCCATGTGTTATTCCAAAAGAAATATGATGGTAGTTTACGACTCTGCGTGGATTACCGGGTTCTAAACAAAATCACAGTGAAAAACAAGTACCCTATTCCGCTAATGGCAGACTTGTTTGATAGATTGGGTGACGCGACGGTGTTCACCAAAATAGACATGAGGACATTTTATTGGCAAGTTCGGATTGCAGAGGGTGATGAACACAATATGACCTGCGTGACAAGATATGGGTCGTACGACTTCCTGCTTATGCCATTTGGCTTGACTAACGCGCCAGCCACATTTTGAACCTTGATGAACTAAGTCTTCCGAGAATACATTGATGAATTCGTCGTGGTTTATTTGGATGACATTGTGGTATATAGCCAGACACTGGAAGAACACCTGGAGCACTTGCGAAAGGTCCTAGCCCAATTGCGAGAGCACGAATTATATGTGAAGCTTTCCAAGTGCTCCTTTGCTCAGAAACAAATTGACTTCCTCGGACATGTCATCGAGGAAGGGCGGATCAAGATGGACCAACAAAAGATTCAGGCCATCACAGAATGGACGCCTCCTAAGGATATCCACGCCTTGAGGTCGTTCCTTGGCCTATGCAATTTCTATCGACGTTTTGTGAAAAGTCACTCCCTCATTGCATTGCCGCTGATAGAACTTCTCAAGAAGGCCACACCCTGGTATTGGGGACCCAAGCGAGCAGAGGCCTTCAACGCATTAAAATGGCTATGTCTAGTAGCCCAGTCTTGTCCCTCCCTGATTTGGCCAGGCCATTCGAGGTACAAACGGATGCCTCCGACTATGCACTTGGTGGAGTCTTGCTACAAGAAGGGCATCTCGTAGCGTACGAGAGCCGAAAACTAAAGGATGTAGAGTGGCGCTATACCGCCCACGAGAAAGAATTATTGGTTGTCGTTAATTGCTTGCATCTTTGGGGGCATTATCTACTTGGAACCCCATTCGTGGTCAAGACAGACAACACAGTCGTTTAGCTATTTCATGACCCAGCCAAATTAGAATGGTCGACAGGCTAGGTGGCAGGAACTCCTAGCGGAATTTCACTTCAACCTGAAGTACCGAAGTGGGAAGACCAATCATGTTGTTAATGCGCTCAATCGGAGAGATGATCTAGCATCGGTGTGTGTACTCGCTGCCCTAAGAGGAAGTGAAGTAACCACCACTATAAAAGACCAGATACAAGATCTACTCATTAAGAAACCTGTTGCACAGTATTTGGTTGATTTGGTAGGACATGGAAAGACTCCCCAGTTCTACATCAAAGATGGTTTCCTGAAAGTGAAAGGGAACCAACTTTATGTTCCTAAAGGAGGAGATCTGCGAAGGGCTCTTCTGGCGGAATGCCACGATACTTTGTGGGTCGGTCATCCCGGTGAGGAACGCACCATGGCATTGCTTCGCCGTGCATATTATTGGCCTCAAATGGTCAATGACGTCCCTCAATATGTGAAGACTTGTCTAGTATGTCAGAAGGATAAGTCAGACCGTTTGACGCAATCAGGACTCTTGGAACTACTAGCTGTCCCAAAAAGGCCTTGGGAAAGTGTTTCCCTGGACTTCATCACCGGATTGCCCAAGGTCGGAGATCTCACAACTATCTTGGTTGTGGTGGATCGGTTTTCCAATATGCTACCTTTATAGCAGCCCCACAATATATATATCAGCAGAAGATACATCTCGACTCTTCTTCTCTCAGGTGGTCAAATATTGGGGCCTACCTAAAGACATTGTTAGTGATCACGACTCACGCTTCACTAGCAACTTTTGGTCCCAACTCTTTAAGTGTCTCGGGTCAAAATTGAGTCATAGCTTAAGTTTTCATCCGCAATCTGATGGCCAGACAGAGCAATTCAATGGCATGCTAGAGGAATATCTCTGACACTTTGTAACCGGATCGCAGAAGAACCGGGTGAAGCTTCTGGATGTTGCTCAACTGCGTTTCAATTCACAAAAGAGCTCACGTACCAACAAAAACGCTTTTGAAATTGTTACCGGACAACAACCGCTACACCCATATACTGTGAACGCACCAAACATGTCAAAATCTCCACCGGCTGCTAGCTTATCAAAAGAATGGAAGCAAAATTTGGAGATAGTGCGGAGCTATCTTGTCAAAGCCCAAAAGCGGATGAAGAGGCATGCTGATCAGAATCATCGCTTTGTTGAATACCAAGTGGGAGACAAAGTGATGGTCAAAATTCTAAAGTTGTACTTGTTTGCAAGGGTCCATGACCCTTGCCTATTGCAAAAATATATTGGACCCTTGTCTATTGAAAAGCGCATTGGGAAAGTTGCATACCGGGTGGATACCCCAACTTGGTGGAAAATCCATCTTGTTTTCTATGTCAGTCTATTGAAACCTTTTCGCGAAGATATGGAGGATCCTTCACGAAGCCAACTCACAATACCAAGTATTCGAGGCCCCAATTCAACCGGGAAAAGACGTGCTAAAGCTATTCTTGATGATCGAGTTATTCATGCCTCAAGGAAAGATCACCAAGAGTTCTTGGTGAAATGGCAGGGATGCGATGCAGAGGAGAATACTTGGGAGAGGGGAACAAACCTCAAAGCCTACAAGAGCCTAATTGATGATTATCTTGCAAGTAAGGCGCCAAGGACGTCACCAACTCAGGTGGGGGAGAATGTCATGGGCGGCTTTCCAGCCATGCCCCATGACCCCTTGGTCGCGCCCCGTGGCGTACTGGCAAGCCTCCCGACGCCCAGCGCCACAGTCGGCCCCGTGGTCTCGGCAGCTCCAAGTGATAAGCGCGCATGTGCCTCTATCGCCCCACCGATAGCCATCGCCATCGCCCATCCACAGGCAGATGCCAACAGCGCCGCGCGTGCAAACAATGTCGCGTGCGCCGACCCTGATGCTAAAGACAAAGTTGCTGCCAACATACTTGTTTCTACTTTGTAGAAGACTAAGTCCTTTTCATTGTAAAAATAGAATAGTTTTACTGCATTTTTCTTTAAGTGTGATTTTACAGCTTTCATAGGTCTAGTCATGTAACTTTGGTTTATTTTTTTTAAGCATTATTAAGGGGGACCAAGCAATCAAACTTTCAAGCAAGCAAACAATCATTTGTATTGGTGTCTCTCCCCCCGACATCGTGTTATTTTTCTGTAATATCTTTCATTCAATGCAATCAAGCTTTCTTTCATTCTCAACTCTCTTTTCAGCTCTCTCTCAATTGCTCATGACATTGGTTTTCCCGTACGACACTGACAATCTAGTCTAGCGTACGGAGGGGACCTCAGTTGGCGGGCAACAATCACACTGACATCGATTGCTTAGCCCTACGTCACCCTTCCAAGGAACTTCAGGAAGACATCGCGTAACAGTTATAACCCATGCCTTCCGCATGGGATCGGACCCCCAGACCCGGATCGTATAAAAAATTTTCGGGCTATCAAAAACGATCAAAGAAACAATAGTCATCGCACCGCCATGACTGTTCCTCATTTTTTGGCATTTTAAAGCCATTAAACTGGAATTCCGCCCCGATTTTTGGATTTTTGTGTGCTATAGCCCACGCCTTTTGCATGGGCCTAAGCCCCTGGACCCGGATTACCTAAAAACTTTTTGGGGCATAAAAATGATGAAAGGAACAATAGTCACCGCCGTGTTGTGACCTTTCCTCGTTTTTTGGCATTTTAGAGCCATAAAATTGGAATTTTGCCCGGTTCCTTAATTTTCGTGTGCTATAGCCCACACCTTCTGCATGGGCCCTGGCTCTCATACCCAGATCGGTTAAAAGTATTTGGGCCATAAAAAATGACCTAAGGAACAATGGTTACCGCCCTCCCCATGATCGCACCTTATTTTTTTTAACTTTGTAGGGCCTTAAAACTGGAGTACCGCCCGATTTACTGATTTTTGTGTGCTATAACCCATGCCTTTTGCATGGGCTCGGGCCCCCGTACCCAAATCGCTTACAATTTTTTTGGGCCATTAAAAACGACCAAAGGAACAATAGTCACCACTCAGCCATGTCCGTTCCTCGTTTTTTGCCGTTTTAAGGTCATAAAACTTGAATGTCGCTCAATTCCCAAATTTATAGCCCACACCTTTCGCGTAGGCCTAAACCTTGGGATCCGGTCGCCTAAAAAATTTTCGAGCCATCAAAAATGATCTATGGAAAAATAGTCACCTCCCTGTTATGACCGTGCCCGTGTTTTGTGTTTTAAGGCCATAAATCTTGAATTCTGCCCGATTAACTGATTTTCATATGATATAGCCCACGTTTTTCGCATGGGCGCGGTCCTCTAGACCCGGGCCACCTAAATTTTTTTCGGACCATCAAATATGACCTAAGAAGCAATAGTCATCGTCCCGCCATGACTGTTCCTCGTTTTTGGCGTTTTAGGATCATAAAACTGAAATTTCGCCCGATTACCTGATTTTCATATGCTATAGCCTACACCTTCCGCATGGGCCCGGATCCCCGCACCCAGATCACCTAAAAAACATTTTGGGCCATCAAAAATGACCAAAGGAACAATAGTCACTGCCCAGCCATGATCGTTCTTCGTTTTTTGGCATTTTAGGGCCATAAATCTGGAATTCCGCCCGAAATCTAGATTTTCGTGTACTATAACCCACGCCTTTCGTATGGGCCCGAGCCCCCTGATTCGGATCGCCTACATTTTTTTTGAACCATAAATATGACCTAAGAAATAATATTCACTGCCCCGCCACGACCGTTCCTCGTTATTTTGGCATTTTACGGCCATAAAACTGGAATTTCGCTCTATTCTTTAATTTTCATGTGCTATAGCCCACGCCTTCCACATTGGGCCGGGCCTTCGGACCCGGATCGCCTAAATATTTTTCCAGATCATCAAAAACGATCCAAGAAATAATAGTCACCGCCCTGCCATGACCGTTCCTCGTTTTTTGTCGTTTTAGGGCCGTAAAACGATAATTCCGCCTGATTCCCGTGTGTTATAGCCCACGCCTTTCACATAGGCCCGACCCCTCCATAAAATTTTGCAAGTATTTGGATATTTTTCGAAAGCGAGTTTTTCAAAATTTCAATATTTTTAGAAAAAACTTTTTTCCCACTCATAAAATTGTAATATTTTTTAAAGTAAAATATATGTTTAAACACAATTTCAAATTTCAAATATTATATTTCAACTTAACTCCAAATACTACCTTTTCTTTTCTTCAAAATTATAATTTTTATGTCCAAACACCTACTAAGTTTTTAATCAGTTCTATCTTTATTTTATCCGAATGATTTAGGCCTATGATATTCAGTTCACAAATATTATGTCTTTAACTTAATATGCCTCGGTATTCAGTTCACAAATATAACGTCTCTACGGAGCTTTTTCACCCTATTTAGGACCATGTTTTCTTGCATATTTCCGTCAATGCTGTTCTACAACAGTGGAAAAATGTAATGTAACTTAAGCTTTGTTCAATAAAATATATCACAATAAAAAGCATTAAATAATCAGTGAACTTACATAAGTTTGTACATTGAAAGAAATAAAATCAATATGAACGAAAAGAATGTAACTAAGAAATCTAATACGCTTATCTTTTTGGATTTTTGTTTTCCCTTTTCCTTATCTGGCTGAGCTAGAATGCAAGTAGATATACCATGTTTGGGTTGTGTGAAGTAAGGCAAAATAAAAAAATTGGTTGGTCAGTCAAAATTAATGTATTTGCTATCCGAAAATTATATAAAGTATGTATATTTTCCGTATATAATACGCATATATACAAAAAATATACATTGTCGGCTATTAGTTTTGGAGGCAATTAACAATATACATTTCTCAATTCGAATGATAATTATGTGAGCCGTCTCAACACATGTTAGACCTTTGCGCCACGATTCAGAGTCTCAAGTAAAAATTGCACAAGTTAGCCATTTTTCGGATCGGTAATTGAAAGATAACCGCAAATTCAAATGTAATTAACAATAGTCAGTGCTATAATCTATTTGGCCAAGTTTCTCTAGGCCAAAAGTACTTTTTTTTCAAAGTTGTGGTGTTTGGCCAATCTTCTAGGAAAAAAAATACTTTTGAGTAGAAGCAACAATATTTAGCTTCTCCCTAAAAGAACTTTTTGAAAAACACTTTTAAGAAAAATACATTTGGAATCAGTTTCTTAAAATTTTGCCAAACATTAATTGTTGTTCAAAAGTGCTTTTCAAATTGATTAGCCAAACACAAACTAAGCTAGCGTTTGGCCATAGATTCCCAAATTTATTATGAAAAATCTGATTTGAGTGAAGTTTGGTTTGAAGATGAAATGTGTTTGGACATCTATTTTGGGTGAAGTTTGATTTGGAAAAACATGAAATATGACTTATACCCACAAAATCTAAAAACTATCACAAATATCCAACAGTACCATTATCAATAACATTAATTATAATATCGCAAACCATAGTTCTGAACATAAATAAATTTGATACAAAATTATTATTTTTATAATGAATTACATGATACACTATTAGATGATCGAGAAGATAAAATAACATCGTTATAAAATAATAAATAGCGGGCTCTTTTGTAAAATACAAAAGTTTGGGGGTGATGATCTTTGTAAAATACAACATCCTTAGAAAATAATGCTTTGTAACTGGTAAAATACAACATCGGTAAAATACAACATCGTGACAACATCTTTGTAACTGGTGATGATCTAGAAACTCAGACAGACAATGCTTCTTTGATTTAGAAAATTCGCACAATGTGATAATTCTAATTTTTCCTTGAATCAGAATCTCGCTTTGAAAGCCCCCAAATATTCTTACCTTCAAATACCAAATCCTCAACAAACATGTATTAACATATCTGAATCAAAATAATCGACAAACCTAAGTATAAAAATTGAAGCTGTTGTTTGTTATCATCGGCGGTTCTAGTTGCCGAAGATTGGGAAGCTTCAAATCGGGATAATCGACGGCGACGAACGGGAGATGATACGAATCTGGGTTGGTAAGTCTTACTTTATAATATATATTTGTTTCATCTCTTCTTTCCCAGGGATATAACCCTTGATGTAAAGAGTGGAGGATTATTGATGCGATTCTGAGAAAATGCAGAAAAAGTAGGTCTGAGTGATTATCATACTAGTTGTACAATTCGAGTCCAAATCCAACTAGTTCCGAATATTTTGGGCTTGTCATCGGCAAAATCCTTGTCAATATAGGAATTTACTTGCACGCCCAGTCCAATTCCTAGTTCCTAAATTAGAAAAAATCTGGGCTTGTCATTAGTATTCAAAATCCATGTCAATATAGGAATTTGCTTGCTCGCCTATATATATGTCCTTAGATTCATTTGTCTTGCTATGGAAGCGGTTCTTTTTCCTTGCCCTAGAAATAGAGAAGCCTCACATCCTCAAACTATGGCGAACTGGGCAGAGTTGCCCATCGATCTGATTACTGATATTGCAAATCGTGTTAAAGTGATTGAAGATTTCATTGCTTTTGGTGCCGTTTGTACCTCATGGCGAACTGCTGCTTCAAAGCAAAATTTTGATGTGCTTTCGTCCCAAGTTCCATTGCTTATGTTGGGTGCCAAAGATGACGATTATCGAGAATTTTACTCTCTTTCCAAGAAGAAAGTTTCACGCATATTTCTCCCGGAAGTTGGAGGACGAGAGTGTTTACCATCCGAGGGATGGCTTTGCACCGTGGCAAATAATACGGGGGAGATTAACTTGTTGCATCCTTTCGCTCGAATAAAAATACAGCTTCCCTCCCGAAAAGATTTACTGTCTTTTCATGGTCTCGATTATCTCGAAAGAGCACGTGAAGGAAAGCGTTGGCACTGCATAGACAAAGCTATCTTATCTGCAAATCCATCTCTTACATCAGATTATACGTTGTTGGTGCACTATTATGGAGGAGGTTCTTGTTTGGCTTTTTGGCGACCCGGAGATCTTAATTGGACGGAGATTGATGTTGTTACTGATGGTGGAGTCTGCAATATGATTTTTTGTAAGGGCCAATTTTATTCCGTGAGTTACTGTGGCGAAGTATGGGCTTATGATATTGCAGGGCCTAGCATTACTCAACCAAGTGTACAGACACGCTTGCTTGCTGAGCTGGAAGATGATATGTTTAAACTGCCTTCAGTTCAGTTCTACCTAGTTGAGTTATCTGGTGCACTATTACTTGTTACTCGATATGCAATCAAGAGATTAGGTGAGGATCCAAATGGTACATTTAAGAGCTTTAAATTTAAGATCTCTGAACTAGATATAACCAAAGGTAAATTCAAGGAGGAGGATCTTAAAACCTTGGGAGATTCATCAATATTTTTGGGCCGCAATGGAGCAAGTTGCGTTGACTCTTCTAAGTTTTCAGGAATCAAACCTAATCACATATATTTTACTGATGATTGGTTGGAATATGGTAGAAACGAGGAAGGAGGGGCTGGAAGAGATATGGGGGCTTACAATATAGAAGATGGAAAAATTGAATCATTTTATCCTGGATTGTCAGTAAGTCTTATTTGCCCACCAACTTGGGTTATGCCTTCACTAATAACGTGATTGCAACTTATTGTTTGTTTTGAATTGTTATTTTTATTGTATTATCAGTTTAAAGCTAAGTTAATCTATTTATTCTCCTTCATTGTAATCTTGGCTGGTGGATTGTTGTTGTGTTTAATAGATGATCGAGGCTTATGATATTTAGTTTGCAAAGTAACAATAAAAAAGGAATATTTAGTTTGTAAATTTTAACTCTCTCATTTGATTCCCCCTACATTTATCTCCTTCGAACATGTCATTTTAGTTGTCCGTGTCTTATCTAAAGGCTGGAGGCTGAAGCAGGTTTGATCCCAGGTTCAATGGTAAACCACTAGAGTTGGTAAATTTCAGCTATTGTGCACACACTTATATCCCCACTTAAGAAGGACCATTGTCTACCAATATACCTGGAAAATATTTTGCTTGATAATTTCATATGCTGATGTTATGGTGCTGGAGATCAGAAGACGTTATACTTGCATTTGTTACATTGGCAAAGCTGATCAATAAGAATTACGTATATGTTAATATTTCCTTTTTATCAGTTTAGCCTTTTGTTGCATTATCGCATTTATTTGATTGACTTGGTTGCTTTGATTCTTTTATATTGAGGTACAACCAGCTGAAACTTTTTGATAATTAATCTTTTTAACAACACCAAGGAGGAATTGTCTAGCGATGTTATTGGCTGGTTTTTGTACCTCAATTACACACTGGATCAATGAACTCCAGTACAGAATTTATATCATTTGCAAGTATAACTTGCGGGAAAATCGAGTCATGTTCAACGAACCCTTTAAATTTACTAGTATATTATATAATTTTGGTCACAAGTAAGGTGATGCAGCACATCTATAAACTAAGAATCCTATTTATCTTTTTTGTTATTTTTTCTCTCATTATTTCATTTGAAAAGCCTAAAAGTCATACTTTACAACTTCTGGTACCTGTTTGTATTCCAAAGTAAATTCATGTAGATTAATTAAGTTATTTATACGTGAAGGAGATTCCACATTATATCTTACATAAAACACACACAACATTTTCTAGTTCTTCTCTATCTATAACATATTGTTCTTCTTTTCCCGTTTAGATTTGCAGCTGATGAAGGAAAATTTAGCAAAGTTGCTCCTTGGCAATGATATATCTGGTAGAGATAAGGGTGTCTCATCTTCACCGGATATATCAAATGTAATCACAAACCTGAATAGGTAATTTGACTTGGTGGAAAACTGGCACCACATGCAGTGTATACCTTTAGGGGTCATTGGATTGCCAGATAAGGATACTAATGTTGGGATAAAATTTGGGATTGTATTTATCCCATGTTTAGTTATAGGTATTTGTTAGTCCCGGATAAATTTTATACCAAAATGGTGGGATTAGCTATCCCATGTAGAAGGAGGGATAGCTAATCCCCATGGGATGAATATTCTTGTCTATCCCACAATTGAACGAAACGACCCCTTAATGAATTTAAGCAGAAGTATGCATGCATATAACTAGAAAAAGGTGGTAATTCAACTACTTGTGAATTTCACAAAAGCTATTTAAAGAAAAAGAAAAGCACACATTTTCTTATCAATGTCTAGTATGTTATTAAAGAAAAAATATATTAAGGTTTCTTGTATATGATTATCCTTAGTTTCTCAGATTCTAGCTTCTGTTTCTTTTACTTATTTCTCATGTATGTGCTATATTATAAAAAGCCACTTTCTAAATTATCTTAAAAACACCTCCATCTCTTCCTCTCCTAACTTCGACATCTCTTTTCAGTTTATCAAATGATATTGCGTATTAGACGCACCCAACGGTGTGACCTAGTGTTCATTGAAGTGAGAGTAGAACCATAACATCAGTTTCAAATCTTAGCTGAGGCAAAAACACTAAGAGATTTCGTTCCATCTTTCCAAGCCTTGGTGGGAAGAGTTACTAGGTACCGTGCTGGTGGGCAGTAGCACGTACCCGATGGAATAGTCGAGGTGCGAACAAGCTGGCCCAGACACCAGCATATAAAAAAATGATATTGCATATTAGACGAGTGAGATTCTTCAAAGAAAATGTCAAACCTTTAAGAGAGGCCACAATGTTCATCTGCCCAACAAGCAATTGGTGGGAAGTTTTGGTTCTCTCATCGAGTAAAACAAGGAATGTATTCAAAGGCAGTCTAAGCTAACAAAGTATTAGGCTTTGGGCAGTAAGAGTTTCCAGCTTGGATTGTTAGCAAGTAGCCTAATTTGCAAGTAGGGTGAGCTAATCTCTGCTCTATATAGGCGTGTTTATTTGCATTGGTTTTGTGCAAAGAATTCAGAGAACAAGTGCTTGTTGGAATCAAATGCCCCTTATAAGGTGGCATGTTTCTGTTGGTTGGTAACTCGAAGGCGTGTTTAACACAACTTTCAATTATGTTTGTAACGTTGTTTATGTAGAGGCAAGCCAGACGGTGTTAATCACATATTTTTGCATTGCCATATTACTATGACAATGGTTTCTTAATATGGATGGACTTAAATGGATTATCCCAAAGCTTGAAGATGATATGTTTAAACTGCCTTCAGTTCAGTTCTACCTAGTTGTGTTATCCGGTGCACTATTACTTGTTACTCGATATGCAATCGAGAGCATAGATGATGATCCAAACGGTACTTTTAAGAGCTTTAAATTTAAAATATCTGAACTAGATATAACCAAAGGTGAATTCAAGGAAGAGGAAATTAAAACCTTGGGAGATTTATCAATTTTTTTGGGCCGCAATGGAGCAAGTTGCATTGATTGTTCTAAGTTTTCAGGAATCAAACCTAATCACATATATTTTACTGATGATTGGTTAGAATATGTTAGAAATGTGGAAGGAGGGGCTGGAAGAGATATGGGGACTTACAATCTAGAAGATGGAAAAATTGAATCATTTTATCCAGGGTTGTCAATAAGCCTTATTTGCCCACCAACTTGGGTTATGCCATCACTAATAATGTGATTGCAACTTATTGTTTGTTTTAAATTATTATTTTTACCGTATTATCAGTTTAAAGCTAAGTTAATCTGTTTATTCTCCTTCATTATAATCTTGGCTGGTGGATTGTTGTTGTGTTTAATAGACTATTGATGCTTATGATATTTAGTTTGCAAAATAACAATAAAAAAGGAATATTTAGTTTGCAAATTTTAACTCTCTCATTTGATTCCCCCTACATTTATCTCCTTCGAACATGTCATTTTAGTTGTTTGTGTCTTATCTAAAGGTTGGAGGCTGAAGCAGGTTTGATCTCAGGTTCAATAGTAAACAAGTTAGTAAATATCAGCTATTGTGGACACACATATATCCCACTTAAGAAGGACCATTGTCTACCAATATACCTGTAAAATATTTTGCTTGATAATTTCATATGATGATGTTATGGTGCTCGAGATCAGAAGACGTTATACTTGCATCTGTTACATTGGCAAAGCTGATCAATAAGAATTACGTACTATATGTTAATATTTGCTTTTTATCAGTTTAGCCTTTTGTTGCATTATCGCATTTATTTGATTGACTTGGTTGCTTTGATTCTTTTATATTGAGGTACAACCAGCTGAAACTTTTCGATAACTAATCTTTTTAACAACACCAAGGAGGAATTGTCTAGCGACGATATTGGCTGGTTTTTACCTCAATTACACACGGGATCAATGAACTCCAGAACAGAATTTTTATCATTTGCAAGTATAAGCACATGGGAAAATCGACTCATATTCAACGAACTCTTTAAATTTACTAGTATATTATATAATATTTGGTCTTAAGTAAGGTGATGCAACACATCTGTAAACTAAGAATCATATTTATCTTTTCTTCTTCTTTTTTGTTCTTTTTTACTCTCATTCTTTCATTTGAAAAGCCTAAAAGTCATACTTTACAACTTCTGGCACCTGTTTGTATTACAAAGTAAATTCATGTAGATTAATTAAGTTATTTATACATGAAGGAGATTCCACATTATATCTTACATAAAAAACACACAACATTCTCCAGTTCTTCTCTATCTATAACCTATTGTTCTTCTTTTCCCGTTTAGATTTGCAGTTGATGAAGGAAAATTTAGCAAAGTTGCTCCTTGGCAATGATATATCTGGTAGAGATAAGGGTGTCTCTTCTTCACTGGATACATCAAATGTAATCACAAACCTGATAGTTAATTTGACTTGGTGGAAAACTGGCACCACGTGCAGTGTATACCTTTAGTGGTCATTGGGTTGCCAGATAAGGATACTAAATGTTGGAATAGAATTTGGGATTGTATTTATCCCATGTTTAGTTATGGGTATCAGTTAATCCCAGATAAAGTTTATACCAAAATGGTGGGATTAGTTATCTTATAGAGAAAGTGGGATAGCTAATCCCATGGGATGAATATCCTTGTCTATCCCACAATTGAACGAAACGACCCCTTAATGAATTTAAGCAGAAGTATCCATGCATATAACTAGAAAAAGGTGGTAATTCAACTACTTGCGAATTTCACAAAAGCTATTTAAAGAAAAAGAAAAGCACACATTTTCTTATCAATGTCTAGTATGTTATTAAAGAAAAAATATATTAAGGTTTCTTGTATATGATTATCCTTAGTTTCTCAGATTCTAGCTTCTGTTTCTTTTACTTATTTCTCATGTATGTGCTATATTATAAAAAGCCACTTCTTAAATTATCTTAAAAACACCTCCATCTCTTCCTCTCCTAACTTCGACATCTCTTTTCAGTTTATCAAATGATATTGTGTATTAGACGCACCCAACGGTGTGACCTAGTGTTCATTGAAGTGAGAGTAAAACCATAACATCAGTTTCAAATCTTAGCTGAGGCAAAAACACTAAGAGATTTCGTTCCATCTTTCCAAACCTTGGTGGGAAGAGTTACTAGGTACCGTGCTGGTGGGCAGTAGCACGTACCCGATGGAATAGTCGAGGTGCGAACAAGCTGGCCTAGACACTAGCGTCTAAAAAAATGGTATTGCATATTAGACGAGTGAGATTCTTCAACAAAAATGTCAAGACCTTTAAGAGAGGCCACAATGTTCATCTGCCCAACAAGCAATTGGTGGGAAATTTTGGTTCTCTCATCGAGTAAAACAAGGAATGTATTCAAAGGCAATCTAAGCTAACAAAGTATTAGGCTTTGGGTAGTAAGAGTTTCCAGCTTGGATTGTTAGCAAGTAGCCTAATTTGCAGGTAGGGTGAGAATCTCTGCTCTATGTAGGCGTGTTTATTTGCATTAGTTTTGTGCGAAGAATTCAGAGAACAAGTGCTTGATGGAATCAAATGCTCCTTGTAAGGTGGCAGGTTTCTGTTGGTTGGTAACTCAGGCGTGTTTAACACAATTTTCAATTATGTTTGAAAAGCTGTTTATGTAGAGGCAAGCCATACAGTGTTATAGCTTGTATGGCCAAGCTTCTAAAATCAGCTTATTTTGAGAAGTACTTTTCTCAAAAGTACTTTTTTAAAAAGTGCTTTTAGTGAGAAGCAGTTTGTGTTTGGCTAATTAATTTGAAAAGCACTTTTGAGCAGTAATTAGTGTTTGGTCAAGCTTTTGAAAACTGCTTCTAAGTGTATTTTTTTCAAAAGTGCTTCTCAAAAAAGTGCTTTTAGAGAGAAGCTACTTTTTTCTGCTTTCAAAAACCGCTTCTGTTTCTCCTCAAAAATACTTTTTTTTCCTTCCAAAAGCTTGGCCAAACACCTCAATTTTTGGCCAAAAAAAAAAAACACTTTCGGCCCAAAAAAAAACTTGGCCAAACATGCTATTAATCACATATTTTTGCATTGCCATATTACCGCTCAGCTATGACAATGGTTTCTTAATATGGCGGGACTTAAATGGATTATCCCAAAGGATATGTGTGAGCTGCTGAAATGCTGGAACATTAGAGGGAGGACAACAAAAAAAAGTGGAGCACACTGTTCCTGCATGTGTATGGTGGATAGTCTGAAGCACGCCGTTCGCCTGTAACTTCATCTCACGCCGCCGCTATAACTTCGCCTCTCGCCGCTGCCATAACTCAGCATATGGGAAAAACAACTCCTCATCATTATGAAGATCTTACTGAGAGAAAAAAAAAAGAGAGATGCTCCTGCTTTGGATAACATCAAATGCGATGTTCCCAAATGTAATAGGACGTTTACCTCACTGGAAAAACTTAAACTGCATTACGAGGCAATCCACACTTAAATTGCAACAGTCCTGGATAAGCCGCGCACAAAACTTTTTCTGGGCATTGAAATGCTCATGGGTTTCTCTGCAATCAAGATTCTGTTCATCTCCATTTCTTTCGTATACCCAAAAAACATAGCTCTCATAACCCATGATTCTGTTTTTGATTTTTGGCCACCATTTTCGCCCTCTTTTTCTATCTCTCCAGCTCCAATTTTTTCTCCTACTAAGGAATTTCTTGTTCCTGCTTTGTTCGTAATTGGTGATTCGTCAGTTGATTGTGGTACCAACAATTTTCTTGGAACTTTTGCTCGTGCTGATAGGCTTCATTATGGACGTGATTCTGATACACATCAACCTACTGGACGCTTCTGCAGTGGAAGAATTCCTGTCGATTATCTTGGTAATTTTATTTTTCAATTTCTTGGTACTTTTTTCTTTGTATAAAACTTGTTGAGATTCTTTTCAATTGGGTTAGTGGGATTTCTTGAAAAGTTGAGAATGTTTCTATTGGGTTAGTAAGATTTTGTGAAAAGGTTGAGAGTTTTTCAATTGGGTTAGTGAGATTTGAGATTGATGTGTTTTTGATTAACTGTCAGTGAGAGAAATGATTGGACTTTCAATTAAATGGTTTATGGTTCTTTTTCTGTTAATTTCTTGCCTGATTAAATGGTTTATGGAAAGTCTTGGTTTGTAATTTTTCTAAGGTATCTCAGTGATACATTCTTGATCTTTTTGAAGAAATTTTGGGTTAAGACTGCTAATTTTCCATTTTTGTTGATTTGATTATATCAGCATTGCGTCTTGGATTACCATTTGTGCCAAGTTATCTAGGGCAGGCTGGTTCAATTGAAGACATGATTCTTGGTGTTAATTAATCTAGGGCAGGCTGGTTCAATTGAAGACATGATTCTTGGTGTTAATTATGCTTCTGCTGGTGCTGGCATTATTTTCTCAAGCGGCTCTGAATTGGTACATTTTCATTATATATACTTTCTGTTTTAATAATCATATACACTGTAACTATGATCAATTTTATGGTGAGTTGTTGATTTTAATGCTTAGATTAGTATTTAAACTAGATGAGTAATATTTGTGCAGGGTCAGCATATCTCACTTGCACAGCAAATAGAGCAGGCCACTGAACACTATTCAGCAGTTTATAATGACTATTGGTGAGGAAACAACAGCTGATCTGATGTCAACTTCTGTGTTCTACATTTCAATCGGGGCCAACGACTACATTCATTACTATCTCCGGAATGTATCTGATGTTCAATCTGTTTACTTACCCTGGAGCTTCAACCAGTTTTTGGCACAGACAATGAAGCAGAAAATTAAGGTGCAGTGTTATATATGATCTTAACACCTTCTTTTATTGTCTTCTGTGATCATATTATATCGTCGACAGTTTCCTTTTGAATACATTGAATTTTGCAGCTATACACAATAGTTTGTTCTTAGAGTTCTAAGGTAAATAATGTCTCTCTATCTAGCACAGATTGTAAGGCACACCTATATGACCAAGAAAGCTGCTCATTGACATATTTAGGGACAGGGAAATTCAGTACTTGATTTAGTAAAATTAGAAGAAGAGTATGGTTTTCTCTACTTTTAATGTCACTTAAGCCTATAAACCAATAGGTGCAAACATATAAAAAGATGAATCAACCCTCTCGTTTGACAACCTATAAATCACCAAGAGGAAGGAAACAAAATTGTTGAAAAGTTATAGCTTGGTCTAAACTATTTCAGCTGAGAATTATTCAGAAACTCACTGAATTCTCAAAATGGAGATTGCTAATAGGATAACATTTTGAAACTTTGAAGTTTGAACTATTAGTTTAGAATTTATGATAACAAAACTAAAATAAACTCTGTAATAGTAGTAGGCATTTGATTCCATCAAGCACTTGTTCTCTGAATTCTTTGCACAAAACTAATGCAAATAAACACACCTACATAGAGCAGAGATTAGCTCACCCTACCTGCAAATTAGGCTACTTGTCCAAGCTGGAAACTCTTACTGCCCAAAGCCTAATACTTTATTAGCTTAGACTGCCTTTGAATTATGGGTGTTTAATGGGCGGGCTGGACACAAAAAAAATCAGCCCGTCCGTTTAACGTTGCAGGCTGTACTTTTTCGGGTTTTTTTTGTCCGTCCGGGTTCTGGCTTAGCGGGTTGTTAGCGGGCCATGGATATTTTTTTTTAAAGTAAATTTTGTTTTTCTTATTCAATGTTATTGATACTTAAGTGTTTGCAAACTTTTAAAGCTTAGAATTAAACTTTGAAGTTTAAAATTTTAAATTTGAATTTTATAGTGTTAAAATTAAAATTTGAAATTAAGTGGATACAAAAAATTATTTAATAAGACCTATATGTAAGGATCAAGCTCCGAAGACTTTTATTTGATATTTTTATTGAATAATATATAATACTTCAAATTAAGTTGCAAGTTCTTTTTTGATTTTGTTATTTTTGAACTTGCAAATTAAAAGTTTACAACAATTATAAAAAACAAATAGTACATCGCATGCTTTGCATCATTTTTGTAAGTTCATCCATGTCAACATGAGGTTCTTGGTTTCCGGCATTGGTTGAATCAGAACCATAAACCATTATATCTCCAATTTCTTGGTCCTCCGCTTCATCTACCTCGTCACGCCCTTGATTTCGTCGTTCTGATCTTATCCAATCTCTGAAGCACACTAGAATTTCCAAAGCGTTGCTACCCAATGAATGGCGGGTATCTCCTAGTTGCTGCCTTGCTTAGCTAAATGCGCTCTCTGATGCGACTGTTGAAATCGGCACATTTAGCATGTCTCGAGCCATGGCAGAAAAAGGAATATTTGCATCTACAACAGAAGAAGCATCAACAATGTTAGCATATAATATTTCTAAATACTTGTGTAGATCAGAAATACAAGTGTCAATATCAGGAGTTGGTAAGTCCAATATCCATATAAGAATATAAAGCAGTGATTAATTGGTGACAAGTGGTCATTTTGATAGAAGGGTTTAAAATAGCACCAATTAGGTAAATAGGGGGAATTGGATAAAAATATTTTTTAAACTTATCTAGCATAGATTCAACAGCAGAAGTATATCCTTCTTTCTTCTTCAAATTGTGTACTAAAAGAGAAATTTCAGTAATATGAACTAAACCATTTGCAATAGTAGGATAATAAGCTCCAGAAAACTCAAGTGTACCACATAAAATTTTTGTAAAAACTTTACAACATCTTCAATGACATCCCAAGTTCTAGATGTTAACAAACGGCTAGGATCGGTACAATGAGAATTAGCAACTTCAGTTATAGGCATTCTATATTTATAACAACATTTTAAGAATAAATAAGTATAATTCCATCTAGTAACTATTTCTTCAGGCATGAGTCTTGGTTTTAGTCCATAGTGTAGACATTTTTCTTTAAATGCATTTAATCTAGCACTTCTATTATTTCCTTGAATTACACCAACAACTCTTCTAACTAAAGTGATATCATCTCTAAATAATTCAATGCCACTCTTCACAATCAAATTATAAATATGACATGCACATCTAACATGAAATATTTCAGGAAGTGGTGGGTGTAGATGCAATTTTAATATTGTAATAGCAGCATTGTTGTTAGAAGCATTATCAAATGACACACATAAAATATTTTCTGCAAGATTATAAAATATAGAAACTTTATGGATAGTATTACTTATAAATGTACCAATATGACTTTGATCTTCATCATATTTAAAAGCAATAATACGTTTTTGCATACAAAAATTACCATCTATCCAATGGCATGTAACAGTCAAATAATCATTACCATTTACAGCACAACCAATATTAGAAATAAGAGAAATTCTACAAGAAAGACTGGAGAACAAATAACGTATGTATGTATGATATTGTCCAAAAAGCCTAAAGATATCAGCTCTACAAGTACTTCTAGGAATACCTTTAAACAAAGGGTTATAAATTCTTTGAATATAAGTAACAAGATATGGTGAAGCAGCAAAACTAAAAGGTAGACAACCTAAAATAATCATTTTAGCTAATTCTTCCTGATCTTTCTTAATATCGTATTTACCCATTAACCCTCCAGTACCCGGGTTAAGTTTTTGTTGCCCATCTTCCTCATCTACTCCCCAATCAAGAGGGTGGTTGTCTACCATGTGCCTATGAAGTTGACCCGTTCCACCTCCCTTACCGGGTCTCATGTTTATAAATATCCTTACAAATTCTACATCTTACATAATTTTTATCTTCTTCTAGTATGTCAAAAAAATTCCAACACTTACTTCTTAATCTTCGATTCTTCTTAATAGGGAAGGGAGGCCTACTTGTATTACCACGACTTTCACCCCTAATATTTTGAGTTTGACTAGCATTACCAGGTGTAGCTGGTGGTATTTCAAGATTATCAGGTGATGGAAATGGAATATCATCTAAATTATCATCTAAATCATCATCTATACCATAATTTTCTTGAAGTCCCTCATAATCTACATTTAAATTTTCACGTGAACTTTCAAAAATATGTGTAAAGCTACTAGAAGAACAAGCACCACCTCTTGATCTTTTGGAAGTTTTCTTACTACCACCTCTACTAGTGCACGCTTTTTGGCTGCTCTAAATATATCCATTATGTAAATTAAATTAATAATTGTAAATAATAAAATAAATGTACACCAAAGAAGAGAAAGATATAGAACGAGTGTACCGGAATTCCGGATGCCGCACTAAATTTGATATCAAAAACCAAACTTCAATTGATAGATCGATACTTGATAGTTGATACCACACTTCACTTGAATACTTGATATTTGATAATAATAATTTTGTAATGGCTAAACTAAATATTTGATGAAACTTGAAATAATAAGTAATTGAGAATTTAAGAACAATAATCAATAATATCAAGAGAGAATTAGAGTAGTAAGAGAGTGAATTGTGAGGAAAAATGAAGAAGGGGGCTATTTATAGTTTTTAAAAGGTTAAAATTGTAATTTATCAAATATTAGGGGTGTGGGGACTATTTTCTTAAGAGGGTAGGCCGAAATGGCCATTTATGCAAAAAATGGTCGTTGGCCAACGATCATATTTGAATTTGACCGTTGGCAACGGTAAAAAAAAAAAAATTAATTTTTTTTTAAAAAATAAAATAAAAATCGGGCTGAACGGGCGGGTTAACGGGCTTAGCGGGTTCCAGTGCATTGATATCAAAAAACTGTTCGTTTGAAACCTGCTCCCCGCCCAACCCGTCCCAGCCCGCCCCCACGCTACAGTACCAGACTAACCCAGACTGAACTGGATTGTAAACGGGTCAGTCCGACCCGATTAACAGGTATACTTTGAATGCATTCCTTGTTTTACTCGATGAGAGAACCAAAACTTTCCACCATTTTCTTGTTGGGCAGATGAACATTGTGGGCCTCTCTTAAAGGTTTGACATTTTCTTTGAAGAATCTCACTCGTTTAATATGCAATATCATCCTCTACCTCTATATCAACTTCAGAGCTTCTGTTTCTGAGCAAAGCAAAACTTACCAACCCAGATTCGTATCATCGCCTGTTCACCGCCGTCAATTATTCCGGTGAAGCTTCCCAATCTTCGGCCAATTTTTATACTTAGGTTTGTTGATTATTTTGATTCAGATATGTTAATACATGTTAGCTGAGGAGGTGCTCATTTGGTATTTGAAGGTAAGAATATTTGGGGGCTTTCGAATTATCACATGACTCATATATTATTCAACCTCAAAACATTTTCTGAATCAAAGAAGCATTGTCTGTCTGATTTTCTAAATCATCACCAGTTACAGAGATGGATGCTCATTGTGGTGGGGTTTAAATTTCAGCTTATAATGCTGGAGTTTAACTTATATAAGTTTGAATTACAGCAAATTGTACCGGAGTTTTAAATTATAGAAAATTTAAACTCCAGTATATTTTTACAGTAATGGTTTGTGTTTGGCTAATCAATTTAAAAAATATTTTTGAACAACAATTAATGTTTGGCTAAACTTTAAAAAAACTACTTACTCATGTATTTTTCTTAAAGTCGCTTTTCAATAAGTGCTTTTACGATTTTACGGAGAAGCTATTTTTGTTGTTTCTCAAAATTGATGCTTTTACTCAAGATCACTTTTTTTCCCCTTATAAACTTGGCCAAACTCTACAACTTTGAAAAAAAATATGCTTTCGGCCTTAGAAAAACTTGGTCAAATAGACTATAGCATTGTGACTATTGTTAATTACATTCGAATTCACATCTATCTTTCAATTACCAATCCGAAAAGTGATTAACTTGAGCAATTTTTACTTGAGACTATGAATCATGGCGTAAAAGTCTAACATGAGTTGCTAAGGCTCACATAATTATCATTCGAATAGAGAAATGTATATTTTTAATTGCCTCCAAAACTAATAGCCGATAACGTATATTTGTTTTGTATATATGCGTATTATATACAAAAAAATATACATACTTTGTATAATTTTTGGATAGCAAATACATTAATTTCGGCCGACCAACCAGTTTTATATTTTGCCTTACTTCACACACCCCAAACATGGTATATCTACTTGCATTTTAGCTCAGCCAGATAAGGAAAGGAAAAACAAAAATTCTAAAAGATAAGTGTATTAGATTTCTTAGTTACACTCTTTTCGTTCATATTGATTTTATTTCTTTCAATTTCAATGTACAAACTTATGTAAGTTCACTGATTATTTAATGCTTTTTACTGTGATATACTTGATTGAATATAGCTTAAGTTACATTACATTTTTGTTTTTCCACTGTTGTAGAACACCATTGACGGAAATATTCAAGAAAACTTGATCTTGGACAGGGTGAAAAAGCTCTGTAGAGACGTTATATTTGTGAACTGAATATCAAGGAGGGATATCAAGTTAAAGACATAATATTTGAGAACTGAATATCATAGGCCTAAATCATCCGGAGAAAATAAAGATGGAATTGATTAAAAACTTAGTACGAGTTTGAACATAAAAATTATAATTTTTTTTAAGAAAATGGTATTTGAAATTTGAAATTGTGTTTGGACGTGCATTTCACTTGAAAAAATGTTACAGTTTCTTAAGTGGGGAAAAAAGCTTTTCTGGAAATTTTGAAAAACTCATTTTCAAAAAATTTCCAAAAACTTGAAAAATTTCATGGACAAACACAATTTTAAAAAACAATTCCGAAGAAAAAACAAATCTATGAACAAACATCATCCATCAGCCAGGATAACAAAGAATATAAGTAAATTATACGATGATTATACACATATTATACATGGATTATATATATATATATATATTATATTTGATGACTATTTTAAATTTAAACACTTGGATAGACGACTATTTAAGTTAATTTTTCATAAAAGAAATATGTTTAGCTCAACTTGTCCAAGTCTGGATAGGTTAGATGTATTGGATACATGCATTGTATATTTCATAAAAAGAATATGTTGTTCCTAAGGAAGCATCATGTAACGACCCGGCCAGTCGTTTCGAGTATTACAATCCCGTCTTCCCATTTACTGCTCAAATTGTGCTTTTCGGTTGTTATTTGACTTGCCGGGGGTAATTGGTTCGGGTCCGGTGATGTTTGGAATGATTTGGAACACTTAGTTCCAATGTTTAGAACTTAAGTTAAAAAGGGTGATAGGATGTTGACTTATGTGTAACGACTCCGGAGAAATTTTGCTATGAAAATTAAGATTTTGTGGTGCTGAGGAAGATTAATTAGTACAAAGAAAACTTTTTGCGGTAAAATAAATAAAAATATCATTTATGCGGCCCACTATGCAGTTGCAGAATCACTCTGCAGACTGCATAATGGCCACAAAGTGAATCAGGAGTGGGGCAAGTGTGGAGGAAAGTTTGCGGCGCATTATGCGACCGCAGATCAGTTTTGCGGTGCATTATGCGACCGCAGAATAAGTCTGCGAACCGCATAACGACCGCAGACTGAGGCATCGTTGCCTAGTTCCGGAGGCCATTTTTGCGACCATTATGCGGGCCGCAGAAGCATTATGCGACCGCAAAGTGTGTTTCGGGGCTTTATTTTTCTGGTTTTATAAATCCGACCCCATTCTTATAAAACACTATTGGCGGTCATTTTTAAGGGTTTCATATGATATTTTAGAGAGAGGTGAGAGCATCTTAGAGAGACAAAGTGAAGACCTAGTCATTTGTCCATCAATTCTTGTTCAAGGTTTGAAGATTTCCCAAGAATCTTGCTAGGGTTTCAAAGATGTAAGAATTTCTAACCCTATTCTTCAATTTCGAGTTTGGAGTAAAAGATGGGAGATTAAGAATATGATTCTTGGGTGTGAGAGTGTTATTTATACATACCAATAAGGTTGTGGAAAGATTGTTGAGTTCAAATGGGTAAAGATTGACTTGAAAATGGTAGAAATCTTCAAAGATTTTAACTTAAGATTTGAGGGTCGAGTTGATATCGTAATTTGGCAAAATTTATATGGTTGGACTCGTGATTGAATCGGCATTCATATTTTATAACTTTTATCGGGTTCCGAGACGTGGGCCCCACGGGCGATTTTTGAGCTAAATTTCGAATTTTGTTGGAAAATTAGTATTTTCTTATGGAATTAGTTCCAATAATTTTCATTGACTAAATCGGATTATTTATGGATAGATTCGAGGCGTTTGGAGGCCAATTCGCTAGGCAAAGTTGGTCATGAGGGTACGAAACCCCACTTGAGGTGACGCACATGGTATGTGGCAGGCGTGTGGGCGTGCACCGTAGAAATTGTGACTTGGTCAAATTCCATGGAACTGTGTAGTTAAATAATCTGTTGATATCCATATATTCTCTACGTGTTAGAGAAAATTGTGGTGAGACTCGTATTAAAAATCATGCTTAGACATATGTTGTTATTTTTGGTACCCACTGGATCATTTTTGTGGTTGAATTATATGTTCAAATTGTAATTTCACACTTAGTCATATTCATTTATTTCATATCATATCTCAGTCTCTGCTGCTATTTATTGATACATCATATTATCATTTTTGGGTTGATTTTTCATGACATCTTGAGCCCGAGAGACTTGAGAGATTGATGACTGAGTGAGGCCGAGGGCCTAATTATGAGGATATTTATGGGATCGAGCTGCGCGCCGCAGCATGTTTCATTGTTATATGCCATGATTGGATTGATATAACGCTTGGTCTGAAGGAGCCCCTCCGAAGTCTGTACACACTCCCAGTGAGCGCAGGTACTTACTGAGTGTGAGTGCCAAGTACTGAGTGTTGAGTGACTGAGATGAATGAGTGATTGTGAGAAAAGAGTGAATGTGAGGTTGGAGTGAATGAGAGGGCTGAGTGACTGTTACTCTGAGAGGATGCATTGATTCCATTATTGCTGCATTCAGCTGTCATATATCATTGTTTTGGAAAACTCTGAAAGACACTATTTCTGTTTCAGTCAATTTTGATATGAAATTACTGTGGAATTTTAAATGTTGAACTTGAAAGCATGCCTACCCTTTATGTTGGAAAGTACTGTATTTAGACTTAGCTGTGAAGCTCATCACTACTTTTAGTTCTTTATTTATTATTGTTACTTGATGAGTTAGTTGCATTCATACTACACCCTACACTTCATGTGCAGATCCAGGTGATTTCGGACACAATGGGTGTTGATTCTTTCCCACAGTTGACTTTTCGGAGATTCAGAGGTAGCTGCCATGTTTCGCATACCTTGTCTCTCCTTCCCCATCCTTTTGTTTATTGTATTTGGTCTCAGATTATTATAGACCATGTTTTTCAAACTTGTAATGTATAGATGCTCATGTACTCAGTGACACCAGGTTTTGAGAGTGTTTGTATTGGTATTTACGAGATTTTTGGTATTGTATTTAAACATTATGTTTTCAAACTTAAAGAAAATCATGGGTTATTGATGTTGTCGGTTTTTCTAGTATTGAGATAGGCGCAATCACGACAGGTTAGGATTTTGGGTCGTGACAAATCATATCTACATGTGTAATAGCAAAGATGAAAAATGCAAAATACCAAAACTTATAGACTAACAAAGCTACTAGACATCAAAATACAGATGGGTTTTTGCATATGAGTATTATTAAGCAAATGAGTGGATCAATCCAAATTGCAGCATCAAACTCAAACAAGACTTTTTGCGAGCTTTGATTACAATAGCAAGTTGTTAACTTGTGGCCACCATCAGTAATCAGTTTAATACTACATCTACTTTTGACCATGCTGTAATTTTTGTACCACAAGTCTGTTCACATTGTAAATCTTAGTTACAACAAAGTGAAATGATCTATACAGTTGATGCATCATATTCATCACCCAATTATATTACAAAAAAGTGAAATGATTGTATCATATAACTAGTTAATTAGCCCGCGCTTCGCGTGGTCAGACATTTCTTTTATTTCAGAAAATTCAATTGATAGTTGATGTAGAAGAAATAAAACTTTTATAGTACTATAAATAAGAAACACATATCTTATATGTAAGATAGAATTTTCAAAATATGTGAGCAGACGCATATATTGTCATGGGTTGCTTTTCATCATCGATCCATGACCCCTTGGACGAGTCCCGTGGCGTCCCGACAAGCCTCCCAATGCCTAGTGTCACGGTCGGCCCCGTGGTCTCGGCAGCGCCCAGCAGCTGGCGAGTGCCAACAGTGTCGCGCGCACTAACAATGCCGCACATACAAACCATCATGTTGCGAAAAGCGTCGCACACACAGACAATGCCCCGCGCGCAGATCCAATGCCAAGCGCCTACGCCCAGCCGCAGACAGATCCATATAGTGCCCCACGCGCCATCAGCATAACGTGCGCAAACCCTGATGCTCAAGACAAAGTTGCTGCCATCTGACTTGCTTCTACCTTGTAGAATACTAAGTCCTTTTCATTGTATTTATAGAGTAGTTTTACTTCATTCATTTTCAGTGTACTTCTACAGCTTTCATAGGTTTACTCATGTAACTTTGGTTTATTTTTTTTAAGAATTATTAAGGGGGACCAAAGTATTCAAACATTCAAGCATTCAAATAATTCTCTGTACTGGTGTCTCTCCCCCCGACACCGCATTGCATCTTGTAATAACTTGCATCATCATCAATACAATCATCAGCTTTCATCATCAATTGCTTATTTTCCGCTTCTCAATTGCTCACCACATTAGTTTTTCCGTACAGCACTGACAATCTAGTCTAGCGTACGAAGGGGACCTCAGTTGGCGCATAGCAACCACACTGACATTGGTTGCTTAGCCTTACATCGCCCTTCTAAGGAACTTCAGGAAGGCACCGCGTAACAGTTGGTATCAGAGCCTAGGCTCAACATCGGACGAGGGAACTCATTTCCATCATCACCATTTCTAACCATGGTGAATTACGGGTATCGCATCGTGACCCTTTAAGAGACGGTTGACGTATTACGGCCCATCGTGGATACAGTGCATGATCTAAAAACCAGCCTACTGCAAAGGTTGGACGACCTGGACCGTAGAATGCGTTAGGCCGAAGTTGACATAGCAAACATCAGTCACGACTCTGAGGAAGACCGGAAAATGGCAGCCGTCAAGGCAACCAAAATTTATGGTAAATTCGAGGACCTCCAACAGGAGCGTGCCAAAGATTTAGCCCATCGGCATCTAGAGGCAGACTGACTGACCGTCATGCATCAAACCACAGACAACTTGACAGACCATCTCAATGTTGTTAATGCTGCCCTTCAAAGCCTACAAAAGAGGCGAAAACCAAATCAGGGGTGCCATGAACATTTCCCCCATGCCACAAAAGCTGAAAATTCCGGAGCCCAAGCCATACAACGGATCCCGGGATGCTAAAGAAGTGGAAAACTTCATCTTCGACATCAAACAATACTTCGATGCCGTAGGACAGTTGGAAGAATCCAAAAAGGTAGCAACTGCAGCCATGCATCTTCAGGGTGATGCTAAACTCTGGTGGCGAGTCAAATACGAAGCCATCAGGGCCGGTGAAGATACTCTCAACACATGGGCAGAATTGAAGGCAGCCATACGCCTGCAGTTCTTCCCCGAGAAAGTGGAATACAAAGCACGGAGAAAGTTGCGTGAACTCCGCCATACCACGTTGGTGTGGGACTACGAGCGAGAATTCTCCGCACTCATGCTAAACATACGGGATATGGGGGACAAAGACAAACTGTTTGCATTCATAGAAGGTTTGAAACCTCATGCTCGTATGGAGCTGCAAAGACAAATGGTAGATACCCTGCCCAAGGCCATTCAAGCTGCAGAGTGCCTTGGGGATTATTATTTGGAAACTCAGAATGATAGGCCCCAGCTTCCTGTTCGAGGGGGATACAACGGGAGCCAACCTAGCAATGGTGGCCCTAACAGAAACGGAGGAGATCGAGGTACATCCAAATCTAAGACTCCTTTCTTAAGCAGCAATAGTGCTGCATCAGTTAACAATAATCAGGGGAGAAAGCCCCATTCAGAATGCCGTCATTGCGGCGAGGAATATTGGAACAATCAATGTCCCAATACACAGATCAATGCTCAACAGACTGTTGGAGACGAGTCAGATACTGACAACTTAGACGGCCTAGAACAAGTAGGTGCCTTCAACGCATTTATTGGCTCCATTCATAATACCCTGGAGGGAACCAGTGCCGGTAACCCCAAGAAGAACGCATGCCCAATTGTCAAGAAAGGGAAAGAAAAGGCAGATGAGAGGCCTCCCACTACCCAAAAGAGGAGCTTAATATTCGTCGACATGAAAGTAAACGGCAAGCTTATTCGGGCATTGATAGACACGGGTGCTATCCACAACTACCTGGCCTCAACTCAGGTGCAGTGCCTCAGTCTAGTGGTGAAAAAGAGTAGGGGTCATGTCAAGGCTATCAACTCTCCATCTCAGCCAGTGAGTAGAATAGCCAAAGAAGTGCCAATGAAGTTTGGCCCATACAAGGGAATATTCGACCTACGCATAGCTATCATCGATGACTTCGAACTGATAGTGGGATTGGAATTTCTCAGGCAAACAAACACCATCCCAGTACCATATGCCAACATGCTCCTAATGATGGGAGACAATGGGGCCAAACCCCACACCATACCATGCATACCCATAAAGATGGCCGCTGAAAACATCTCGACCATGCAAGCAAAGAAGAGAGTCAAAATACAAGAACCTATGGTTCCGGCTGCCCTCAACATCATCAATCAAACATCAGATCATCGGCGTCCAACAACTCATGGCGCCCCTCAGTGTGTGAAGACTTGTCAAGCATGCCAATAGGACAAGTCGGATCACTCAGCACAAGCGGGACTCTTGGAGCCGCTACCTGTCCCACAGAGACCTTGGGAAAGAATTTCCTTGAATTTCATCACAGGATTACCCAAGGTCGGAAATCTTGCAACCATTATGGTGGTAGTAGACCGATTTTTCAAGTATGCTACCTTCATAACAGCCCCACAGAATATATCGGCAGAAGATACAACTCGACTCTTCTTCTCTCATATTGTGAAATATTGGGGCATGCCCAAAGACATCATTAGTGACTGCGACCCACGCTTCACTAGCAAATTTTGGACCCATCTCTTCAGTTGCCTCGGATCCAAATTGAGTCATAACTCAAACTTCCATCAACAAGCAGATGGCCAGCCAGACCGGTTCAATGACATGCTAGAGGAATATCTCCGCCAATTTGCAACCGGATCACAAACACATTGGGTGAAGCTTCTGGATGCTGCTCAGCTGTGTTTCAATTCACAAAATTGCACCCATACAAACAAAAGCGCTTTTAAAATTGTTACCGGACAACAACCGCTACTCCCACAGACGGTGAATGCACCAAACATGCCAACATCTCCTCGAGCTGCTAGTTTCTCAATAGAATGGGAGCAAACTTTGAAGATAGTGCAGAGCTATCTTGTCAAAGCCCAAGAGAGGGAAACGAGGTGTGCCGAACAAAACCTTCGCTTTGCCCAACATCAAGCAGGGAACAAAGTGATGGTAAGAACCCCGAGGCGGAACTTGTTTGCAAAGAGGATCCAAGATCCTCGCCTATTGCAAAGATACATCAGACCTTTTTCCATTGAAAGGCGCATCGGGAAATCCACATACCAGCTGAACACACCAGCCAGGTGGAAAATCCATCTAGTCTTCCATGTCAGCCACCTCAGAGCGTTTCAGAAATACATGGAAGATCATTCAGAAAGACATCTCACAACACCGAGGGGAACAGACCTCCCAGCCAACAAGAGCCTGACCAATCATCATCATCGGGCAGGTAAGGCTCCGAGAACGTCACCAACTCAGGTGGGGGAGAATGTCATGGGCTGCTTTCCATCATCGACCCATGACCCCTTGGACGTGCCACGTGGCATCCCGGCAAGCCTCCCAGCGCATAGCACTACGGTCGGCCCCGTGGTCTCGGCAGCGCCAAGTGACAAGCGCGCATGCGCCTCTGTCGCCCCACCGATAATCAGTGCCAGCGGCTGGCGAGTGCCAACAGTGTCACGCGCACCGACACGCCGCACACACAAACCATCATGTTACCAAGAGCGCCGCACGCACAGACAGTGCCTCGCGCACAGATCCAATACCAAGCGCCTGCGCCCAGCCGCAGGCAGATCCAAATAGTGCCGCGCGCGCCATTAGCACAACGCGCGCATATCCTAATGCTCAAGACAAAGTTGTTTCCATCGGACTTGCTTCTACCTTGTAGAATACTAAGTCCTTTTCATTGTAATTATAGAGTAGTTTTACTTCATTCATTTTCAGTGTGCT
This sequence comes from Nicotiana tomentosiformis, assembly GCF_000390325.3. NCBI lineage: Eukaryota > Viridiplantae > Streptophyta > Magnoliopsida > Solanales > Solanaceae > Nicotiana > Nicotiana tomentosiformis. Next base: position 141,572,687 of record NC_090819.1, read on the forward strand.
TCTACAACTTTCATAGGTCTACTCATGTAACTTTGATTTATTTATTTTAAGCATTATTAAGGGGGACCAAAGCATTCAAACATTCAAGTATTCAAACAATTCTCTGTACTGGTGTCTCTCCTCCCCAATACCGTATTACATCTTGTAATAGCTTTCATCATCATCTATACAATCATCAACTTTCATCATCAATTATTCATTTTATGCTGCTCAATTGCTCACGACATTGGTTTTTCCATACGACACTGACAATCTAGTCTAGCGTACCGAGGGGACCTCAGTTGGCGTATAGAAACCGCACTGACATCAGTTGCTTAGCCTTACGTCGCCATTCCAAAGAATTTCAGGAAGGCGCCGCGTAATAGTATACACGTATGTTCCCCTAAATTAACACTCTACAATATTTTTTCAATATTTATTACAGAGGTAACAAATTAATCGAAATTAGTATTAAAAATTATATGTGCAAGTGAAGATAAATTTACAAAGAGTTGACGTGGACAAGTAAAAGAGAATTTTACAAATACTTTATATGAGTTGTACCATATCAGATTAGTGTTGGCTCGTTAAGTTACCTTCTCATTCTTCCATGGATAAAATATTTTATCCTTATTGAGAAATAAAGATAATTCACAACAAAAAATAAATATTATAAACATGAAGTTCCAATTTGATAGATGCATTCGTACATTCCCTCCAGTAGATATTTGTCAAATAGGTTTACCCAGAGAAAGTAAAGAGAATATCAAATCAAATGCCATGAAAAGAGAACTCTAAAAGAATACACAAACAATATCAAGTAAATAAACAATTGTAGGGAAGATGAAAAGTTTGAAACAACAAAAGAACAAATAAATGAATCATCAAAATGTATAATAAATAAACAATTATAGAGAAGGAAAAAAGTTGAATAATTGTAGACTTTACACTTCTAAAAGTTAGATAAATAAGAAAAAATGAGAGGAAAAAGGCAAAAACAAAGGTGGGAAAAAAGGTAAGAAAGTTGTCATGTCACTCTCACATACACGATATTATTTTTGTTTAATGGTATCAAGAATATATATTACCGATAAAAAAAACAGAAAAAAAAACTCGTTAAGCAGCTACCCTCTTGCTTTTCCCCTGTTTATCTTTCCCAATGTATATCACCTTGTTCCTGAAAAGAAACATCATATTTTTTTGTAAGCATTCTACGTCCAGATCCAGTCTAAAAGAACAATCACCTTAACATGAATTCCCCTCTTCCACTACTAGAAAACTGCCAAAAATCATCTACCAAAACCGACCAAATTCGGTCGAAAATATAGAAAAATCGATCGATTTTCGACCGCATTTAATTCATCGTAACAATAGTGATCGCTAAGGTGTTGCGACTGAAGACGGTCGCAATTTTTCAATCGAAATCGGTCGGTTAATTCAACCGTTGGTTGATCGCTTTAATTGACAACTTTTGTTGGAAAAATAAATATATCGACCGAAGTCGATCGGTATTATTTAAATTAATTTTTATTTTTTTTAAAATAGTGACCGAATTTACCGTTGTATTGCAAATATATAATAATTTTGCATTTCCTTGCAAATATATATATATATATATATATATATATGTGTGTGTGTGTGTGTATTATATATATAATTTATATTGTTAAATTTATCAGTATATTCATAATAATTTTTAAAACTTATTTTTATTATGTGAAAATTTTTAATTAAACTTTTTTTGGTAGATAATATGCAAAATCTGACTACGTCTTGGTCAAATATTGAGCAATTTTCGACCTACATCGGTCGAAACTGTTATATGTGTCAGACAAAGAACTGTTTCTTTATTGTGAGACCACTTTTTCCGACCGAAAGTGGTCGGTATTTTTTAGTAAAAAATTTTATTTGACTTTTGCGACCAATCTAGATTTTTTCCGATCGATTTCGTTTGGTTTCCGCTTCCGACCAATTTCGGTCGGTATGGTTTGGACGGGTTTTGGACGGGTTTTGACAGATTTCTAGTAGTGTTCGTTTTTATAATTCTATTTCTCTATAAAAAGAACAATACTTTTTATAACTACTAATGGACTTTCAAATGCGTTGAACCAAGACGAAACAACTTTACATATTCACAAGAAGATTACTGTCAAATAATTGTACTCAAAGAAAAAATAAACAAAAATTATATAAGATCTTCTAAAGACATAAACAATTATGTTATTTTTCTTCTCACTCTTAACATGTGCTAATTATTAAAGGACGTAAGATTCAAACTC